>NW_017216352.1:0-13248 GCF_001704415.2 Capra hircus
AACATCCAGAGGAGCCACGTTTCCGCCTCCTAGCTCGAGAGGAAGGATCCCCTGCGTGCTCGGGAAAGATTCCCGCGTTTCCCGTCAAACTCAAGAGGAGGGGCGCTCTCCGCAGGAAAGACGAGAGTAACTCCAGGATCGTGCCACCACTCCCAGAGGCCCCAGATTTCTCCAGTCCATTCCAGGGAAACCTGTTTTCCCTGCACTGCCTCGACTTTCAAGCCGAGGATCGACTCACACCACGGTGGCACGTGGTACAGCCCTGTGGGAAAGCCTCGTGGGAAAGCCGGGAAACCTCGTGGGAAAGCCACAGATCCCTTGATCCACGCGAAGGGAAGCGTGACACTGCTGCTACAGCTCGGGAGGAAAGCGCACATGCATGCCCCCACTCGAGACGAGGACTGACTCCCCTGGGGAGACTCCAGAAGTACCCCAAGATCCATGTCAGCACTGGAGAGGAATCCTCAGGTTTCCGGCACTGACTCCACACAAAGGTCTTAGGCCCAGCATCGAAGGGAGAGGAATCCCGAGAGGCCCCCCGAGCAACTCGCATGGGGACTGTCCTTTCCTGAGGCCACCAGAGCGGGACCTTGAAGTCCCCGTCGTAAGTCGAGAGCACCTGTCCCAACTCGAGAAAATCAGGAGGTTCTCCCCTCCAGGCGAGATGAGGCCCATTTGTGCTGAGGCGTCTCAGGGTAATCAGACCTAACCTCTGCAACTTCCAAAGGGTCCTTCACAACCTTGCTGCAACTCAAGAGGTTGCCCGACATACCCGTCTCCACTCGAGAGGAAGCACGAGAGTCCGTCCACATTCAGAGGAGCCCCGTTTGCGCCTCCTAGCTAGAGAGGAGGGATCCTTTCCCTGCGTGGTCGGGAAAGAATTCCGAGTGTTCCGTCGGCATCTCAAGAGGAGGCACTTCCACAGGAAAGGCGAGAGGAACTCCAAGGTCGTGCCACCATTCCACAGTCCCCCAGATGTCTCAGTCCATTCCAGGGAAACCTGTTTTCCCTGCACTGCTCGACTTTCAAGCCGAGGATCGACTCACACCACGGTGGCACGTGGGACAGCCCTGTGGGAAGCTCGTGGGAAGCTCGTGGGAAAGCCTCGAGGAAAGCACAGATCCCTTGATCACGCGAAGGAAGCGTGACACTGCTGTACAGCTCGGGAGGAAAGCGCACGTGCATGCCCCCACTCGAGACGAGGACTGACTTCCTGGGGAGACTCCAGAAGTACCCCAAGTCCATGTCGGCATAGGAGGATCCTCAGGTTCCGGCACCGACTCACACAAGGTCTTAGGCCCCGGCATCGACGGGAGAGGAATCCCGAGAGCCCCGAGCAACTCGCATGGGACTGCCTTTCCTGAGGCCACCAGAGCGGGTCCCTGAGGTCCCCGTCGTAAGTCAGAGAAACCTGCGTAACTCGAGAAAATCCAGGAGGTTCTCCCCTCCAGGCGAGATGAGGCCATTTCCGCTGAGCGTCTCGAGGTTAATCACACCTAACCTCTGGAACCCAAAGGGTCCTTCACACCTTGCTGCAACTTCAAGAAGTTCCCCGACATACCCGTCTCCACTCGAGAGGAAGCACGAGAGTCCGCCCACATCAGAGGAGCCCCGTTTCCTCTCATAGCTCGAGAGGAGGATACTTTCCCAGCGGTTCGGGAAGAATTCCCGGCGTTCCCGTCGCATCTCAAGAGGAGGCGCTCTCCACAGGAAAGGCGAGAGGAACTCCAGGTCGTGCCACCATTCCAGAGTCCCCAGATGTCTCAGTCCATTCCAGGGAAACCTGTTTTCCCTGCACTGCTCTCGACTTTCAAGCCGAGGATCGACTCACACCACGGTGGCACGTGGACAGCCCTGTGGGAAAGCCTCGTGGGAAAGCCTCGTGGAAAGCCTCGAGGAAAGCACAGATCCCTTGATCCACGCGAAGGAAGCGTGACACTGCTGCTACAGCTCGGGAGGAAAGCGCACGTGCATGCCCCACTCGAGACGAGGACTGACTCCCATGGGGAGACTCCAGAAGTACCCAAGATCCATGTCGCACTGGAGAGGAATCCTCAGGTTCCGGCACTGACTCCACACAAGGTCTTAGGCCCAGCATCGACGGAGAGGAATCCCGAGAGGCCCCGAGCAACTCGCATGGGACTGGCCTTTCCTGAGGCCACCAGAGCGGGTCCCTGAGGTCCCCGTCGTAAGTCGAGAGCACCTGCCGCAACTCGAGAAAATCCAGGAGGTTCTCCCCTCCAGGCGAGATGAGGCCCATTTCTGCTGAGGCGTCTCGAGGCTAATCACACCTAACCTCTGAACTACAAAGGGTCCTTCACACCCTTGCTGCAACTCAAGAAGTTCCCGACATACCCGTCTCCACTCGAGAGAAGCACGAGAGTCCCGCCCACATCAGAGGAGCCCGTTTCCCTCCTGCTCGAGAGGAGGGATCCTTTCCCTGCGTGTTCGGGAAAGAATTCCCGGCGTTCCGTCGCATCTCAAGAGGAGGCGCTCTCCACAGGAAAGGCGAGAGGAACTCCAGGGTCGTGCCACCATTCCCAGAGTCCCCAGATGTCTCAGTCCATTCCAGGGAAACCTGTTTTCCCTGCACTGCCTCGACTTTCAAGCCGAGGATCGACTCACACCACGGTGGCACTGGACAGCCCTGTGGAAAGCCTCGTGGGAAAGCCTCGTGGGAAAGCCTCGAGGAAAGCCAAAGATCCTTGATCCACGCGAAGGGAAGGGTGACACTGCTGCTACAGCTCGGAGGAAAGAGCACCTGCATGCCCCACTCGAGACGAGGACGAACTCCCTGGGGAGACTCCAGAAGTACCCAAGATCCATGTCAGCACTGGAGAGGAATCCTCAGGTTCCTGCACCGACTCCAAACAAGGTCTTAGGCCCCGCATCGAAGGAGAGGAATCCAAGAGGCCCCGAGCACTCGCATGGGGACTGCCTTTCCTGAGGCCACCAGACGGGTCCCTGAGGTCCCCGTCGTAAGCCGAGAGCACCTGCCGCAACTCGAGAAAATCCAGGAGGTTCTCCCCTCCAGGCGAGATGAGGCCCATTTCGCTGAGGCGTCTCGATGCTATTCACACCTAAACTCTGGAACTTCCAAAGGTCCTTCACACCCTTGCTGCAACTCAGGAATTCGCCGACATACCCGTCTTCACTCGAGAGGAAGCACGAGAGTCCCGCCCACATCCAGAGGAGCCACGTTTCCGCCTCCTAGCTCGAGAGGAAGGATCCTTTCCCTGCGTGCTCGGGAAAGAATTCCTGCGTTCCCGTCGCAACTCAAGAGGAGGCGCTCTCCGCAGGAAAGACGAGAGTAACTCCAGGATCGTGCCACCATTCCCAGAGGCCCCAGATTTCTCAGTCCATTCCAGGGAAACCTGTTTTCCTGCACTGCCTCGACTTTCAAGCCGAGGATCGACTCACACCACGGTGGCACGTGGTACAGCCCTGTGGAAAGCCTCGTGGGAAAGCCTCCTGGGAAAGCTCGTGGGAAAGCCACAGATCCCTTGATCCACGCGAAGGGAAGCGTGACACTGCTGCTACAGTCGGGAGGAAAGCGCACATGCATGCCCCCACTCGAGACGAGGACTGACTCCCCTGGGGAGACTCCAGAAGTACCCCAAGATCCATGTCAGCACTGGAGAGGAATCCTCAGGTTCGGCACTGACTCCACACAAGGTCTTAGGCCCCAGCATCGAGGGAGAGGAATCCGAGAGGCCCCGAGCAACTCGCATGGGGACTGCCTTTCCTGAGGCCACCAGAGCGGGACCTGAGTCCCCGTCGTAAGTCGAGAGCACCTGCCCAACTCGAGAAAATACAGGAGGTTCTCCCTCCAGGCGAGATGAGGCCATTTGCTGAGGCGTCTCAGGTAATCAACCTAACCTCTGCAACTTCCAAAGGGTCCTTCACACCTTGCTGCAACTCAAGAGGTTGCCCGACATACCCGTCTCCACTCGAGAGAAGCACGAGAGTCCCGTCCACATTCAGAGGAGCCCCGTTTGCGCCTCCTAGCTAGAGAGGAGGGATCCTTTCCTGCGTGTCGGGAAAGAATTCCGAGTTTCCGTCGCATCTCAAGAGAAGGCGCTCTCCACAGGAAGGCGAGAGGAACTCCAGGTCGTGCCACCATTCCCACAGTCCCCAGATGTCTCAGTCCATTCCAGGGAAACCTGTTTTCCCTGCACTGACTCGACTTTCAGCCGAGGATCGACTCACACCACGGTGGCACGTGGGACAGCCCTGTGGGAAAGCCTCGTGGGAAACGTCTCGTGGAAAGCCTCGAGGGAAAGCCACAGATCCTTGATCCACGGAATGGAAGCGTCACACTGCTGAACAGCCCGGAGGAAAGCGCACTTGCATGCCCCACTCGAACGAGGACTGACTTCCCTGGGGAGACTCCAGAAGTACCCCAAGGTCCATGTAAGCAATAGAGGAATCCTCAGGTTCTGGCACCGACTCCACACAAGGTCTTAGCCCCGCATCGACGGAGAGAATCCCGAGAGGCCCCAAGCAACTCGCATGGGGACTGGCCTTTCCTGAGGCCACCAGAGCGGGTCCCTGAGGTCCCGTCGTAAGTCAGAGCACCTGCTGTACTCGAGAAAATCCAGGAGGTTCTCCCTCCAGGCGAGATGAGGCCCATTTCCGCTAATGCGTCACGAGGTAATCACACCTAACCTCTGGAACTCCAAAGGGTCCTTCACACTTTGCTGCAACTTAAGAAGTTCCCCGACATACTCGTCTCCACTCCAGAGGAAGCACGAGAGTCCCGCCCACATCCAGAGGAGCCCGTTTCCATCTCATACCTCGAGAGAGGGATACTTTCCCAGCGTGTTCGGGAAAGAATTCTCGTCGTTCCCGTCGCATCTCAAGAGGAGGCACTCTCCACAGGAAAGGCGAGAGGAACTCCAGGGTCGTGCCACCATTCCCACAGTCCCCCAGATGTCTCAGTCTATTCCAGGGAAACCTGTTTTCCCTGCACTGCCTCGACTTTCAAGCCTAGGATCGACTCACACCACGTGGCACGTGGGACAGCCCTGTGGGAAAGCCTCCTGGGAAAGCCTCATGGGAAAGCCTCGAGTGAAAGTCACAGATCCCTTGATCCACGCGAAGGGAAGCGTGACACTGCTGCTACAGCTCGGGATGAAAGCGCCCGTGCATGCCCCCACTCGAGACGAGGACTGACTTCCATGGGGAGACTCCAGAAGTACACCAAGATCCATGTCGGCACTGGAGAGAATCCTCAGGTTCGGGCACTGACTCCACACAAGGTCTTAGGACCCAGCATCGACGGGACTGGAGTCCCGAGAGGCCCGCGAGCAACTCGCAAGGGGACTGGCCTTTCCTGAGGCCACCGAGCGGGACTCTGAGGTCCCCGTCGTAAGTCGAGAGCACCTGCCGCAACTCGAGAAATCCAGGAGTTCTCCCCTCCAGGCGAGATGAGGCCCATTCGTGCTGAGGCGTCTCGAGGCTAATCAGACCTAACCTCTGGAACATACAAAGGGACCGTCACACCTTGCTGCAACTCAAGAAGTTCCCCGACATACCCGTCTCCACTCGAGAGGAAGCACGAGCGTCCCCGCCCACATCTAGAGGAGCCCCGTTTCCTCCTCCTTGCTCGAGAGGAGGGATCCTTTCCCTGAGTGTTCGGGAAAGAATTCCCGCGTTCCCGTCACATCTCAAGAGGAGCGCTCTCCACAGGAAAGGCGAGAGAACTCCAGGGTCGTGCCACCATTCCCAGAGTCCCCCAGATGTCTCAGTCCTTCCAGGGAAACCTGTTTTCCTTGCACTGCCTCGACTTTCAAGCCGAGGATCGACTCACACCACGGTGGTACATGGGACAGCCCTGTGGGAAAGCCTCGTGGGAAAGCCCCGTGGGAAAGCCTCGAGGAAAGCCAAAGATCCTTGATCCACGCGAAGGGAAGGTGACACTGCTGCTACAGCTCGGGAGGAAAGAGCACTGCATGCCCCACTCGAGACGAGGACGAACTCCCCTGGGAGACTCCAGAAGTACCCCAAGATCCATGTCAGCACTGGAGAGGAATCCTCAGGTTCCTGCACCGACTCCAACAAGGTCTTAGGCCCCGGCATCGAAGGAGAGGAATCCCAAGAGACCCCGAGCAACTCGCATGGGGACTGGCCTTTCCTGAGGCCACCAGAACGGGTCCCTGAGGTCCCGTCGTAAGCCGAGAGCACCTGCCGCAACTCGAGAAAATCCAGGAGGTTCTCCCCTCCAGGCGAGATGAGGCCCATTTCGCTGAGGCGTCTCGATGCTATTCACACCTAACTCTGGAACTTCCAAAGGGTCCTTCACACCCTTGCTGCAACTCAGGAATTTCGGCGACATACCCGTCTTCACTCGAGAGGAAGCACGAGAGTCCCGCCCACATCCAGAGGAGCCACGTTTCCGCCTCCTAGCTCGAGAGAAGGATCCTTCCCTGCGTGCTCGGGAAAGAATTCCTGCGTCCCGTCGCAACTCAAGAGGAGGCGCTCTCCGCAGGAAAGACGAGAGTAACTCCAGGATCGTGCCACCACTCCCAGAGGCCCCAGATTTCTCAGTCCATTCCAGGGAAACCTGTTTTCCCTGCACTGCCTCGACTTTCAAGCGAGGATCGACTCACACCACGGTGGCACGTGGTACAGCCCTGTGGGAAGCCTCGTGGAAAGCCTCCTGGGAAAGCCTCGTGGGAAAGCCACAGATCCCTTGATCCACGCGAAGGAAGCGTGACACTGCTGCTACAGCTCGGGAGGAAGCGCACATGCATGCCCCCACTCGAGACGAGGACTGACTCCCCTGGGAGACTCCAGAAGTACCCCAAGATCCATGTCAGCACTGGAGAGGAATCCTCAGGTTTCGGCACTGACTCCACACAAGGTCTTAGCCCAGCATCGAAGGGAGAGGAATCCGAGAGGCCCCGAGCAACTCGCATGGGACTGTCCTTTCCTGAGGCCACCAGAGCGGGACCTTGAAGTCCCCGTCGTAAGTCGAGAGCACCTGTCCAACTCGAGAAAATACAGGAGGTTCTCCCCTCCAGGCGAGATGAGGCGCATTTGTGCTGAGGCGTCTCAGGGTAATCAGACCTAACCTCTGCAACTTCCAAAGGGTCCTTCACAAACCTTGCTGCAACTCAAGAGGTTGCCCGACATACCCGTCTCCACTCGAGAGGAAGCACCGAGAGTCCCGTCCACATTCAGAGGAGCCCCCGTTTGCGCCTCCTAGCTAGAGAGGAGGGATCCTTTCCCTGCGTGGTCGGGAAAGAATTCCGAGTGTTCCGTCGCATCTCAAGAGAAGGCGCTCTCCACAGGAATGGCGAAGGAACTCCAGGATCGTGCACCATTCCCACAGTCCCCAGATGTCTCCAGTCCATTCCAGGGAAACCTGTTTCTCCCTGGCACTGACTCGACTTTCAGCCGAGGATCGACTCACACCACGGTGGCACGTGGGACAGCCCTGTGGGAAAGCCTCGTGGGAACGTCTCGTGGGAAAGCCTCGAGGGAAAGCCACAGATCCCTTGATCACGTGAATGGAAGCGTCACACTGCTGGAACAGCCCGGGAGGAAAGCGCACTTGCATGCCCCCCACTCGAAACGAGGACTGACTTCCCTGGGGAGACTCCAGAAGTACCCCAAAGGTCCATGTAAGGCAATAGTGAGGAATCCTCAGGTTCTGGCACCGACTTCACACAAGGTCTTAGGCCCCGGCATCGACGGGAGAGGAATCCCGAGAGGCCCCCAAGCAACTCGCATGGGGACTGGCCTTTCCTGAGGCCACCAGAGCGGGTCCCTGAGGTCCCCGTCGTAAGTCAAGAAGCACCTGCTGTACCTCCGAGAAAATCCAGGAGGTTCTCCCCCTCCAGGCGAGATGAGGCCCCATTTCCGCTAATGCGTCACGAGGTTAATCACACCTAACCTCTGGAACTCCCAAAGGGTCCTTCACACTTTTGCTGCAACTTAAGAAGTTCCCCGACATACTCGTCTCCACTCCAGAGGAAGCACGAGAGTCCCGCCCACATCCAGAGGAGCCCGTTTCCATCTCATACCTCGAGAGGAGGGATACTTTCCCAGCGTGTTCGGGAAAGAATTCTCGTCGTTCCCGTCGCATCTCAAGAGGAGGCACTCTCCACAGGAAAGGCGAGAGGAACTCCAGGGTCGTGCCACCATTCCCACAGTCCCCCAGATGTCTCAGTCTATTCCAGGGAAACCTGTTTTCCCTGCACTGCCTCGACTTTCAAGCCTAGGATCGACTCACACCACGGTGGCACGTGGGACAGCCCTGTGGGAAAGCCTCCTGGGAAAGCCTCATGGGAAAGCCTCGAGTGAAAGTCACAGATTCCTTGATCCACGCGAATGGAAGCGTGACACTGCTGCTACAGCTCGGGATGAAAGCGCCCGTGCATGCCCCCCACTCGAGACGAGGACTGACTTCCATGGGGAGACTCCAGAAGTACACCAAGATCCATGTCGGCACTGGAGAGGAATCCTCAGGTTCGGCCACTGACTCCACACAAGGTCTTAGGACCCAGCATCGACGGGACTGGAGTCCGAGAGGCCCGCGAGCAACTCGCAAGGGGACTGGCCTTTCCTGAGGCACCGAGCGGGACTCTGAGGTCCCCGTCGTAAGTCCGAGAGCACCTGCCGCAACTCGAGAAAATCCAGGAGGTTCTCCCCTCCAGGCGAGATGAGGCCCATTTCGTGCTGAGGCGTCTCGAGGCTAATCAGACCTAACTCTGGAACTTCCAAAGGGTCCTTCACACCCTTGCTGCAACTCAAGAGTTCCCGAATACCCGTCTCCACTCGAGAGGAAGCACGAGCGTCCGCCCACATCTAGAGGAGCCCCGTTTCCTCTCCTTGCTCGAGAGGAGGGATCCTTTCCCTGAGTGTTCGGGAAAGAATTCCGGCTTCCGTCAGCATCTCAAGAGGAGGCGCTCTCCACAGGAAAGGCGAGAGGAACTCCAGGGTCGTGCCACATTCCAGAGTCCCCCAGATGTCTCAGTCCTTTCCAGGGAAACCTGTTTTCCTGCACTGCCTCGACTTTCAAGCCGAGGATCGACTCACACCACGGTGGACATGGGACAGCCCTGTGGGAAGCCTCGTGGGAAAGCCCCGTGGGAAAGCCTCGAGGGAAAGCCAAGATCCTTGATCCACGCGAAGGGAAGGTGACACTGCTGCTACAGCTCGGGAGGAAAGAGCACTGCATGCCCCACTCGAGACGAGGACGACTCCCCTGGGAGACTCCAGAAGTACCCCAAGATCCATGTCAGCACTGGAGAGGAATCCTCAGGTTCCGGCACCGACTCCAACAAGGTCTTAGGCCCCGGCATCGAGGGAGAGGAATCCAAGAGGCCCCCGAGCAACTCGCATGGGGACTGGCCTTTCCTGAGGCCACCAGACGGGTCCCTGAGGTCCCCGTCGTAAGCCGAGAGCACCTGCCGCAACTCGAGAAAATCCAGGAGGTTCTCCCCTCCAGGCGAGATGAGGCCCATTTCCGCTGAGGCGTCTCGATGCTATTCACACCTAAACTCTGGAACTTCCAAAGGGTCCTTCACACCCTTGCTGCAACTCAGAATTTCGGCGACATACCCGTCTTCACTCGAGAGGAAGCACGAGAGTCCGCCCACATCCAGAGGAGCCACCGTTTCGCCTCCTAGCTCGAGAGGAGGATCCTTTCCCTGCGTGCTCGGGAAAGAATTCCCTGCGTTCCCGTCGCAACTCAAGAGGAGGCGCTCTCCGCAGGAAAGCGAGAGTAACTCCAGGATCGTGCCACCACTCCCAGAGGCCCCAGATTTCTCAGTCCATTCCAGGGAAACCTGTTTTTCCCTGCACTGCCTCGACTTTCAAGCGAGGATCGACTCACACCACGGTGGCACGTGGGACAGCCCTGTGGGAAAGCTCGTGGGAAAGCTCTGGAGCGTGGAAAGCCACAGATCCTTGATCCACGCGAAGGAAGCGTGACACTGCTGCTACAGCTCGGGAGGAAAGCGCACATGCATGCCCCCACTCGAGACGAGGACTGACTCCCTGGGGAGACTCCAGAAGTACCCCAGATCCATGTCAGCACTGGAGAGGAATCCTCAGGTTTCGGCACTGACTCCACACAAGTCTTAGGCCCCGCATCGAAGGGAGAGGAATCCCGAGAGGCCGCCGAGCAACTCGCATGGGACTGTCCTTTCCTGAGGCCACCAGAGCGGGCCTTGAAGTCCCCGTCGTAAGTCGAGAGCACCTGCCCAACTCGAGAAAATACAGGAGGTTCTCCCTCCAGGCGAGATGAGGCGCATTTGTGCTGAGGCGTCTCAGGCTAATCAACCTAACCTCTGCAACTTCCAAAGGGTCCTTCACAACCTTGCTGCAACTCAAGAGTTGCCCGACATACCCGTCTCCACTCGAGAGGAAGCACGAGAGTCCCGTCCACATTCAGAGGAGCCCGTTTGCGCCTCCTAGCTAGAGAGGAGGGATCCTTTCCCTGCGTGGTCGGGAAAGAATTCCGAGTGTTCCGTCGCATCTCAAGAGAAGGCGCTCTCCACAGGAATGGCGAGAGGAACTCCAGGATCGTGCCACCATTCCCACAGTCCCCCAGATGTCTCAGTCCATTCCAGGGAAACCTGTTTTCCCTGCACTGCCTCGACTTTCAGCCGAGGATCGACTCACACCACGGTGGCACGTGGACAGCCCTGTGGGAAGCCTCGTGGAACGCTCGTGGGAAAGCCTCGAGGGAAAGCCACAGATCCCTTGATCCACGCGAAGGAAGCGTGACACTGCTGCACAGCCCGGGAGGAAAGCGCACGTGCATGCCCCACTCGAGACGAGGACTGACTCCCTGGGAGACTCCAGAAGTACCAAGGTCCATGTAAGCAATGTGAGAATCTCAGGTCCCGACTCACACAAGGTCTTAGGCCCGGCATCGACGGGAGAGAATCCCGAGAGGCCCAGCAACTCGCATGGGGACTGGCCTTTCCTGAGGCCACCAGAGCGGGTCCCTGAGGTCCCGTCGTAAGTCAGAGCACCTGCTGAACTCGAGAAAATCCAGGAGGTTCTCCCTCCAGGCGAGATGAGGCCCATTTCGCTGAGGCGTCTCGAGGCTAATCACACCTAACCTCTGGAACTTCCAAAGGGTCCTTCACACCTTGCTGCAACTTAAGAAGTTCCCGACATACCCGTCTCCACTCGAGAGGAAGCACGAGAGTCCCGCCACATCCAGAGGAGCCGTTTCCGCCTCATAGCTCGAGAGGAGGGATCCTTTCCCTGCGTGTTCGGGAAAGAATTCCCGTCGTTCCCGTCGCATCTCAAGAGGAGCGCTCTCCACAGGAAAGGCGAGAGGAACTCCAGGGTCGTGCCACCATTCCCAGAGTCCCCAGATGTCTCAGTCATTCCAGGGAAACCTGTTTTCCCTGCACTGCCTCGACTTTCAAGCCGAGATCGACTCACACCACGGTGGCACGTGGGACAGCCCTGTGGGAAAGCCTCTGGAAAGCCTCATGGGAAGCTCGAAGTGAAAGCTCACAGATCCCTTGATCCACGCGAAGGGAAGGTGACACTGCTGCTACAGCTCGGGAGAAAGCGCCGTGCATGCCCCACTCGAGACGAGAACTGACTCCCATGGGGAATCCAGAAGTACCCAAGATCCATGTCAGCACTGGAGAGAATCCTCAGGTTCGGGCACTGATCCACACAAGGTCTTAGCCCAGCATCGACGGGAGAGGAATCCGAGAGAGCCCCCGAGCAACTCGCATGGGACTGGCCTTTCCTGAGGCACCAGAGCGGGTCCCTGAGGTCCCTCGTAAAGTCGAGAGCACCTGCCGCAACTCGAGAAAATCCAGGAGGTTCTCCCTCCAGGCGAGATGAGGCCCATTCGTGCTGAGGCGTCTCGAGGCTAATCAGACCTAACCTCTGGAACATACAAAGGGACGTCACACACCTTGCTGCAACTCAAGAAGTTCCCCGACATACCCGTCTCCACTCGAGAGGAAGCACGAGCGTCCCGCCCACATCTAGAGGAGCCCCGTTTCCTCCTCCTTGCTCGAGAGGAGGGATCCTTTCCCTGCGTGTTCGGGAAAGAATTCCCGGCGTTCCCGTCGCATCTCAAGAGGAGGCGCTCTCCACAGGAAAGGCGAGAGGAACTCCAGGGTCGTGCCACCATTCCCAGAGTCCCCCAGATGTCTCAGTCCATTCCAGGGAAACCTGTTTTCCTTGCACTGCCTCGACTTTCAAGCGAGGATCGACTCACCACGGTGGCACGTGGGACAGCCCTGTGGGAAAGCCTCGTGGGAAAGCCTCGTTGGAAGGCCTCGAGGGCAAGCCACAGATCCCTTGATCCACGCGAAGGAAGGTGACACTGCTGCTACAGCTCGGGAGGAAAGCGCACGTGCATGCCCCCACTCGAGACGAGAACTGACTCCCCAGGGGAGACTCCAGAAGTACCCCAAGATCCATGTCAGCCTGGAGAGGAATCCTCAGGTTCCGGCACCGACTCCACACAAGGTCTTAGGCCCCGGATCGACGGAGAGGAATCCCGAGAGGCCCCCAAGCAACTCGCAGGGGAATGGCCTTTCCTGAGGCCACCAGAGCGTGTCCCTGAGGTCCCCGTCGTAAGTCGCGAGCACCTGCCGCAACTCGAGAAAAAATCCAGGAGGTTCTCCCCTCCAGGCGAGATGAGGCCCTTTTCCGCTGAGGCGTCTCGAGGCTAATCACACCTAACATCTGGAACTTCCAAAGGGTCCTTCACACCCTTGCTGCAACTCAAGAAGTTCCCCGACATAACCCGTCTCCACTCGAGAGGAAGCACGAGAGTCCCCCCACATCCAGAGGAGCCCCGTTTTCCGCCTCCTTGCTCGAGAGGAGAGATCCTTTCCCTGCGTGTTCGGGAAAGAATTCCGGCGTTCCCGTCGCATCTCAAGAGGAGGCGCTCTCCACAGGAAAGGCGAGAGCAACTCCAGGGCCGTGCCACATTCCCAGAATCCCCCAGATGTCTCAGTCCATTCCAGGGAAACCTGTTTTTCCCTGCACTGCCTCGACTTTCAAGCGAGGATCGACTCACACCACGGTGGTACGTGGCAGCCCTGTGGGAAAGCCTCGTGGAAAGCCCTCGAGGGAAGCCCAGATCCCTTGATCCACGCGAAGGGAAGCGGACACTGCAGCTACAGCTCGGGAGGAAAGCGCACGTGCATGCCCCACTCGAGACGAGGACTGACTCCCCTGGGGAGACTCCAGAAGTACCCCAAGATCCATGTCAGCACTGGAGAGGAATCCTCAGGGTTCCGGCAC
>NW_017216353.1:0-13246 GCF_001704415.2 Capra hircus
AGAGATGCTAATCACACTAACCTCTGGAACTTCAAAGGTCGCTTCCACCCTTGCTCAACTCAAGAAGTTCCCGAGCATAACCCGTCTCCACACGAGAAGAAGCACAGAGACCCGCCTGCACATCCAGAGGACCCGGTTTCCGCCTCCTAGCTCAAGAGGAGGGATCCTTTCCCTGGGTTATCAGGAAAGAATTCGCGCGCGTTTCTGCGGGGCATCTCAAGAGGAGGCGCTCTCCACAGGAAAGGCGAGAGGAACTCCAGGGTCGTGCCACCATTCCAGAGTCCCCCAGATGTCTCAGTCCATTTCAGGGAAACCTGATTTCCCTGCACTGCCTCGAATTTCTAGCCGAAGATCGACTCACACCACGATGGCACATGAAACAGCCCTGTGGGAAAGCCTCGTGGAAAGCCACGAGGGAAAGCCACAGATCCCTTGATCCATGCAAAGGGAAGCGCGCACTGCTGCTACAGCTCGGGAGGAAAGCGCACGTTCATGCCGCACACAAGACGACGACTAACTCCCCTGGGAGACTCCAGAAGTACCCCAAGATCCATGTCCACACTGGAGAGGAATCCTCAGGTTCCGGCACCGACTCCACACAAGGTCTTAGGCCCCGGCATCGAAGGGAGAGGAATCCTGAGAGGCCCCCGAGCAACTCGCATCGGCCTGCCTTTCCTGAGGCCACCAGAGCGGGTCCCTGAGGTCCCTGTCGTAAGTAGAGAGCACCGGCCGCAACTAGAGAAAATCCATTAGGTTCTCCCCTCCAGGCGAGATGAGGCCCATTTCCGCTGAGGCGTCTCGACGCTAATCACACCTAACCTCTGGAACTTCCAAAGGGTCCTTCACACCCTAGCTGGCAAATCAAGAGGTTCCACGAGAGACCCGTCGCCACTCCATAGGAATCAACAGGTACCACCCACATCCAGAGGAGCCCCAATTCCCCCTCCTGGCTCAAGATGAGGGATCCTTTCCCTGATTGGCCGGAAAAATTCCTGTCGTACCTGTCGCATCTCAAGAGGAGGCACGCTCCACAAGAAAGGTGAGAGGAACTCCAGGGTCGTTCCACCATTCCAAGAGTCCCCAGATGTCTCAGTCCTTTCCAGAGGAACTTGTTTACCCTGCACTGCCTCGACGTTCACGCGGAGGACCGACTCACACGATGGTGGCACGTGGGACAGCCTTGTGGGAAAGCCTCGTGGGAAAACCTCGTGGAAAGCCTCGTGGAAAGCCTCGTGGGAAAGCCTCGAGGGAAAGCCACAGATCCCTTGATCCACGCGAAGGAAGCCGAGACAGTTCTGCTACAGCTCGGGAGGAAAGCGAACGTGCATGCCCTCACTCGAGCCGAGGACTGACTCCCCTGGGGAGACTCCAGAAGTACCGCAAGATGCATGTCAGCACTGGAGAGGAATCCTCAGGTTCCGGCACAGACTCCACACAAGGTCTTAGGCCCCGGCGTCGGAAGGAGAGGAATCCCGAGAGGACCCCGAGCAACTCGCATGGGGACTGGCCTTTCCTGAGGACACCAGAGCAGGTCCCTGAGGTCCCCGTCGTAAGTCGAAAGCACCAGCCGCAACTCGAGAAAATCCAGGAGGTTCTCCCTCCAGGCGAGATGAGGCCCTTTTCCTCTGAGGTGTCTGGAGGCTAATCATACCTAACCTCTGGAACTTCCAAAGGGTCCTTCACACACTTGCTACAACTCAAGAAGTTCCTCAACATACCTGACTCCACTCGAGAGGAAGCACGAGAGTCCCGCCCACATGCAGAGGAGCCCCGTTTCCGCCTCGTACCTCGCGGTCAGGTATCCTTTCCTTGTATGTTCCGGGAAAGAATTCCCGGTGTTCCCGTCGCATCTCATGAGGAGGCGCTCTTCACAGGAAAGGCGAGAGAAACTCCAGTGTCGTGACATCATTCCAAGAGTCCCGCAGATAGCTCAGTGTGCCGGTATCCAGCCCCGCTGCATCCAGGAATTCGACGGATGGACGGCGTTGACATGGAAAGACTTGTGTATTTATTAATGTAAGATTAGATTAAGAAATTATAGGGTAGTAAAAAGATTAACTGGAGGAAAAAGGCTGAATAGCTAGGTTTACGCGGAAGGTCAATAAAATTCCCGACAAGGAATTTTCTGGCGGACTCTGGAATGGTGGCACGACCCTCGAGTTCCTCTCGCCTTTCATGTGGAAAGCGGGTCCTCTTGAGATGCGCCGGGAACGCCAGGAATTCTTTCGCGACCACGCAGGGAAAGGATCCCTCCTCTCGAGCTAGGAGGCGGAAACGTGGCTCCTCTGGATGTGGGCGGGACTCTCGTGCTTCCTCTCGAGTGGAGACGGGTATGTCGGGGAATCTTCCTGAGTTGCAGCAAGGGTGTGAATGACCCTTTGGAAGTTCCATAGGTTAGGTGTGATTAGTCTCGAGACGCCTCAGCGGAAATGGGCCTCATCTCGCCTGGAGGGGAGAACCTCCTGGATTTTCTCGAGTTGCGGCAGGTGCTCTCGACTTACGACGGGGACCTCAGGGACCCGCTCTGGTGGCCTCAGGAAAGGCCAGTCCCCATGCGAGTTGCTCGGGGCCTCTCGGGATTCCTCTCCCTCTATGCCGGGGCCTAAGATCTTGTGTGGAGTCGGTGCCGGAACCTGAGGATTCCTCTCCAGTGCTGACATGGATCTTGGGGTACTTCTGGAGTCTCCCCAGGGGAGTCAGTCCTCGTCTCGAGTGGGGGCATGCACGTGCGCTTTCCTCCCGAGCTGTAGCAGCAGTGTCACGCTTCCCTTCGCGTTGATCAAGGGATCTGTGGCTTTCCCTCGACTTTCCCACGAGGCTTTCCGCACAGGGCTTTCCCACAGGCTGCCACGTGCCCGTGGTGTGAGTCGATCCTCGCTTGAAAGTCGAGGCAGTGCAGGGAAAACAGGTTTCCCTGGAATGGACTGAGACATCTGGGGACTCTGGGAATGGTGGCACGACCCTGGAGTTCCTCTCGCCTTTCCTGTGGAGAGCGCCTCCTCTTGAGATGCGACGGGAACGCCGGAATTCTTTCCCGACCACGCAGGGAAAGGATCCCTCCTCTCGAGCTAGGAGGCGAAACGGGCTCCTCTGGATGTGGGCGGGACTCTCGTGCTTCCTCTCGAGTGGAGACGGGTATGTCGGGGAACTTCTTGAGTTGCAAGCAAGGGTGTGAAGGACCCTTTCGAAGTTCCAGAGGTTAGATGTGATTAGCCTCGAGAACGCCTCAGCGGAAATGGGCCTCATCTCGCCTGGAGGGGAGAACCTCCTGGATTTTCTCGAGTTGCGGCAGGTGCTCTCGACTTACGACGGGGACCTCAGGGACCCGCTCTGGTGCCTCAGGAAAGGCCAGTCCCCATGCGAGTTGCTCAGGGCCTCTCGGGATTCCTCTCCTCGAGATCGCTGGGACCTAAGACCTTGTGTGGAGTCGGTGCCGGAACCTGAGGATTCCTCTCCAGTGCTGACATGGATCTTGGGGTATTTCTGGAGTCTCCCCAGAGGGAGTCAGTCCTCGTCTCGAGTGGGGGCATGCACGTGCGTTTTCCTCCCGAGCTGTAGCAGCAGTGTCACGCTTCCCTTCGCGTGGATCAAGGGATCTGTCGAGCTTTCCCTCGAGGATTTCCCACGAGGCTTTCCCACGAGGCTTTCCCACAGGGCTGTCCCACGTGCCACCGTGGTGTGAGTCGATCCTCGGCTTGAAAGTCGAAACTGTGCACGGGAAAACAGGTTTCCCTGGAATGGACTGAGACATCTAGGGACTCTGGGAATGGTGGCACGACCCATGGAGTTCCTCTCGCCTTTCCTGGTGGAGAGCGCCTCCTCTTGAGATGCGACAGGAACGCCGGGAATTCTTTCCCGACACAGCAGGGAAAGGATCCCTCTCTCGAGCTAGGAGGCGGAAACGGGGCTCCTCTGGATGTGGCGGACATCTCGTGCTTCCTCTCGAGTGGAGACGGGTATGTCGGGGAACTTCCTGAGTTGCAGCAAGGGTGTGAAGTACCCTTTGGAAGTTCCAGAGGTTAGGTGTGATTAGCCTCAGATGCCTCAGCGGAAATGGGCCTCATCTCGCCTGGAGGGAGAACCTCCTGGATTTTCTCGATTTGCGGCAGGTGCTCTCGACTTACGACGGGGACCTCAGGGACCCGCTCTGGTGGCTTCAGGAAAGGCCAGTCCCCATGCGAGTTGCTCGGGGCCTCTAGGATTCTCTCCTTCGATGCCGGGCCTAGATCTTGTGTGGAGTCGGTGCCGGAACCTGAGCATCCTCTCCAGTGCTGACATGGATCTTGGGGTACTTCTGGAGTCTCCCCAGGGGAGTCAGTCCTCGTGTCGATGGGGCATGCACGTGCGCTTTCCTCCGAGCTTAGCAGCAGTGTCACGCTTCCTTCGCGTGGATCAAGGGATCTAGTGGCTTTCCCTCGAGGCTTTCCACGAGGCTTTCCACGAGGCTTTCCCACAGGCTGTCCCACGTGACCGTGGTGTGAGTCGATCCTCGGCTTGAAGTCGAGGCAGTGCAGGGAAAACAGGTTTTCCCTGGAATGGACTGAGACATCTGGGGGACTCTGGGAATGGTGGCACGACCCTGGAGTTCCTCTCGCCTTTCCTGTGGAGAGCGCCTGCCTCTTGAGATGCGACGGGAACGCCGGGAATTCTGTCCCGTGCCACGCAGGGAAAGGATCCCTCCTCTCGAGTAGGAGGCGGCAACGGGGCTCCTCTGGATGTGGGCGGGACTCTCGTGCTTCCTCCTCGAGTGGAGACAGTATGTCGGGGAACTTCTTGAGTTGCAGCAAGGGTGTGAAGACCCTTTGGAAGTTCCAGAGTTAGGTGTGAATAGCCTCGAGACGCCTCAGCGGAAATGGGCCTTCATCTCTGCCTGGAGGGGAGAACCTACCTGGATTTTCTCGAGTTGCGGCAGGTGCTCTCGAATTACGACGGGGACATCAGGGACCCGCTCTGGTGGCCTCAGGAAAGGCCAGTCCCCATGCGAGTTGCTCTGGGGCCTCTCGGGATTCCTCTCCCGTCGATGCTGGGCCTAAGACCTTGTGTGGAGTCGGGTCTGGAACCTGAGATTTCCTCTTCCAGTGCTGACATGGATCTTGGGGTACTTCTGGAGTCTCCCCAGGGGAGTCAGTCCTCGTCTCGAATGGGGGCATGCACGTGCGCTTTCCTCCGAGCTGTAGCAGCCAGCGTCGCGCTTCCCTTCGACGGTGGATCAAGGGATCTGTAGCTTTCCCTCGAGGCTTTCCACGAGGCTTTCCCACGAGGCTTTCCTACAGGGCTGTCCCACGTGCCACCGTGGTGTGAGTCGATCCTCGGCTTGAAAGTCGAGGCATTGCAGGGAAAACAGGTTTCCCTGGAATGGACTGAGACATCTGGGGGACTCTGGGAATGTGGCACGACCCTGGAGTTCCTCTTGCCTTTCCTGTGGAGAGCGCCTCATCTTGAGATGCGAAGGGAACGCCGGGAATTCTTTCCCGAGCACGCACGGAAAGGATCCCTCCTCTCGAGCTAGGAGGCGGAAACGGGGCTCCTCTGGATGTGGGCGGGACTCTAGTGCTTCCTCTCGAGTCGAGACGGGTATGCCGGGGAACGTCTTGAGTTGCAGCAAGGGTGTGAAGGACCCTTTGGAAGTTCCAGAGGTTCGCTGTGATTAGCCTCAAGACGCCTCAGCGGAAATGGGCCTCATCTCGCCTGGAGGGGAGAATCTCCTGGATTTTCTCGAGTTGCGGCAGGTGCTCTCGACTTACGACGTGAACCTCAGGGACCCAATCTGGTGGCCTCAGGAAAGGCCAGTCCCCATGTGAGTTGATTGGCGGCCTCTCGGGATTCCTTCTCCCTTCGATGCCGGGGCCTAAGATCTTGTGTGGAGTCGGTGCCGGAACCTGAGGATTCCTCTCCAGTGCTGAGATGGATCTTGGGGTACTTCTGAAGTCTCCCCAGGGGAGTCCGTCCTCGTCTCGAGTGGGGGCATGCACTTGTGCTTTACTCCCGAGCTGTAGCAGCAGTTTCACGCTTCCCTTCGCGTGGATCAAGGGATCTGTGGCTTTCCCTCGAGGCTTTCCCACGAGACTTTCCACGAGGCTTTCCCACAGGGCTGTCCCACGTGCCACCGTTGTGTGAGTCGATCCTCGGATTGGAAGTCGAGGCAGTGCTGGGAAAACAGGTTTCCCTGGAATGGACTGAGACATTTGGGGGTCTCTGGAAATGGTGGCACGACCCTTGAGTTCTTCTCGCCTTTCCTGTGGAGAGCGCCTCCTCTTGAGATGCGCCCGGAACTCCGTGAATTCTTTCCCGAGCACACAGGGAAAGGATCCCTCCGTCGAGCTAGGAGGCGGAAACGGGGCTCCTCTGGATGTGGGCGGGACTCTCGTGCTTCCTCTCGAGTGGAGACGGGTATTTCGGGGAACTTCTTGAGTTGCAAAAGGGTGTGAAGGACCCTTTGGAATTTCCAGAGGTTAGGTGTGTATAGCCTCGAGACGTCTCAGCGGAAATGGGCGTCATCTCGCCTGGAGGGGAGAACCTCCTGGATTTTCTCGAGTTGCGGCAGGTGCTCTCGACTTACGACGGGGACCTCAGGGACCCGCTCTGGTGGCCTAGGAAAGGCCAGTCCCCATGCGACTTGCACAGGGGCCGCTCGGGATTCCTCTCCCATCGAAGTCGGGTCCTAACACCTTGTGTGGAGTCGGTGCCGGAACCTGAGGATTCCTCTCCAGTGCTGACATGGATCTTGGGGTACTTCTGAGTCTCCCCAGGGGAGTCAGTACTCGTCTCGAATGGGGCCTGCACGGCGCTTCCTCTCGAGCTGTAGCAGCAGTGTCACGCTGCTTAAGACCTTGTGTGGGTCGGTGCGGAACCTGAGAATTCCTCTCCAGTGCTGACATGGATCTTGGGTACTTCTGAGTCTCCCCAGGGGAGTCAGTCCTCGTCTCGACTGGGCCTGCACGTGCGCTTTCCTCTCGAGCTGTAGCAGCAGTGTCACGCTTTCCTTCGCTTGGATCAAGGGATCTGTGGCTTTCCCTCGAGGCTTTCCCACGAGTCTTTCCCACAGGGCTGTCCCACGTGCCACAGTGGAGTGAGTCGATCCTTGGCCTGAAAGTCGAGGCAGTGCAGGGAAAACAGGTTTCCCTGGAGTGGACTGAGACATCTGGGGGACTCTGGGAATGGTGGAACGACCCTGGAGTTCCTCTCGCCTTTGCTTTGGAGAGCGCCTCCTCTTGAGATGCGACAGAAACGCAGGGAATTCTTTCACGACCACGCAGGGAAAGGATCCCTCCTCCCGAGCTAGGAGGCGGATACGGGGCTCCTCTGGATGTGGGCAGAACTCTGGTGCTTCCTCTCCAGTGGAGACGGGTATGTCGGGAACTTCTTGAGTTGCAGCAAGGGTGTGAAGGACCCTTGGAAGTTCCAGATGTTAGATGTGATAAGCCTCGATACGCCTCAGCGGAAATGGGCCTCATCTCGCCTGGAGGGGAGAACCTCCTGGATTTTCTCGAGTTGCTGCAGGTGCTCTCGGACTTACGACGGGAACCTCAGGGACCCGCTCTAGTGGCCTCAGGAAAGGCCAGTCCCCATGCGAGTTGTTCGGGTGCCTCTCTGTATTCCTCTCCCGTCGATGCCGGGACCTAAGACCTTGTTTGGAGTCGGTGCCAGAACCTGAGGATTCCTCTCCAATGCTGACATGGATTTGGGGTGCTTCTGGAGTCTCCCCAGGGGAGTCAGTCCTCGTCTCGAATTGGGGCATGCACGTGAGCTTTCCTCCCGAGCTGTAGCAGCAGTGTCACGCTTCCCTTCGCGTGGATCAAGGGATCTGTGGCTTTCCCTCGAGCTTGCCCAGGAGGCTTTCCCACAGGGCTGTCCCACGTGCCACCGTGGTGTGAGTCGATCCTCGGCTTGAAAGTCGAGGCAGTTCTGGGAAAACAGGTTTCCCTGGAATGGACTGAGATATCTGGGGGACTCTGGGAATGGTGGCACGACCCTGGAGTTCCTCTCGCCTTTCCTGTGGAGAGCGCCTCCTCTTGAGATGCGACGGAAACACCGGAATTCTTTCCCGAACACGGAGGGAAGGATCCCTCCTCTCTAGCTAGGAGGCGGAAACGGGTCTCCTCTGGATGAGGGCGGGACTCTCGTGATTCCTCTCGAGTGGGAGACGGGTATGTCGGGGAACTTCTTGAGTTGCAGCAAGGGTGTGAAAGACCCTTTGTAAGTTCCAGAGGTTAGGTGTGATTAGCCTCGAGATGCCTTAGCGGAAATGGGCCTCATCTCGCCTGGAGGGGAGAACCTCCTGGATTTTCTCGACTTGGGGCAGGTGCTCCCGACTTACGACGGGGACCTCAGGGACCCGCTCTGGTGGCCTCAGGAAAGGCCAGTCCGCATGCGAGTTGCTCGGGGGCCTCTCGGATTCCTCTCCCGTCGATGCCGGGGCCTAAGACTGCCGGGAGCCAGTGTGAGGAAGCCCGCCCTTGACAAGGTTATGAGGAAGGAAGCTGACATACGCAAGGCATGCTCAGACTTCAGGGACCCCTCTGGAAATTTTTAAGCATGTACCCCAACAAAAATCTGCCGGTTTTTGTGCTCTGCTTTTTCACTCTTCTGACCTTTTCTGGAAAAAGTCAATTCAGCGCGTTAGTCCTCTGCATTTGAAAGAGTGTTTCAATCCAAAAACCCTCTGATGGCTTTCTAGCCTGCCTGTAGGACTCGTACAGTTGCGCTTGTGATTGTTTGAGGCCTCCTGACCGCCTGCGGCACATGAAGCTTGAAACATCCTAGGAATGCAAGAGCTTTCGAGGAGTCAAAATCTTTAGAATAGGACTGATTAAAAGTTTCATTTTTTGGGTCAATGCTTGCTGCCAAATTTTCATATCCTTTATTTTTAGATATAGTTGGTATATAGAAAAACAAGTAGTAGACCCAACCCACTGCACTTTTGTTCTATAGAGATGTAACTTTAATGCTTTAAGGAGATGCAGATTAAAGAAAAACACTTCAGGGGAAACAAAATTAACATTCATTAAGGAAGAGAGCCAAAAAGTGTTAACAAGCCCCTTGGCCAGAAGATAATGTAAATCACCTGAGACCTTTTGTATGCAAAATGATATACAGAAAGAATCTGGGTTGTGAACGCTACATAATTTTGTGTTATCCATTGATCTCCATGTTTTATCAAAAGTATAAAAGGCCTTCTGAACAAAAAAGGAGGAGGCCAGGGGCCGGGGCCAGTTTCTCGGACCAGCTTCTCGAACTTAGTCTCTCAGTCTGGTTTCTTGGGACTCTGGCTCCCCCCATGTCTTTCTCTCTCTTTCTTCTCTACCTTTCCTTCTCTCTGCTCTTTACTTTAACTTCAGGCTGAATCTCCACCTGGAGTGCGGAGGCTCGCCAGGTCTACTTACTTGCCCTGGCTGTTAAGACCCGCACGAAAGGGAGCTTAAGGCGAGGCACCCTTAGATATTCAAGCGGGCACCGGTGGCCCAACGTAGGTGGTGCAAATTCCTTGTCTGGAATTTTATTGGCCTTCCGCGTAAACCAAGCTATTCAGCCCTCTTCCTCCACTTAATCTTCTTACTACACTATAGTTTGCTAATCTAATCTTGCATTAATAAATAAACAAGTCTTTCCACGCCAACGCCGTCCACCCTTCGAATTCCCTGGATCCACTGGGGCTGGACACCGGCATAAGACCTTGTGTGGAGTCGGTGCTGGAACCTGAGGATTCCTCTCCAGTGCTGACATGGATCTTGGGGTACTTCTAGAGTCTCCCCAGGGGAGTCAGTCTTCGTCGCGAGTGGGGGCATGCACGTGCGCTTTCCTCCCGAGCTGTAGCAGCAGTGTCATGCTCCCCTTCGTGTGGATCAAGTGATCTGTGGCTTTCCCACGAGGCTTCCCACAGGGTTGTCCCACGTGCCACCGTGGTGTGAGTCGATCCTCGGCTTGAAAGTCGAGGCAGTGCAGGGAAAACAGGTTTCCCTGGAATGGACTGAGACATCTGGGGGACTCTGGGAATGGTGGCACGACCCTGGCGTTCCTCTCGCCTTTCCTGTGGAGAGCGCCTCCTCTTGAGATGCGACAGGAACGCCGGGAATACTTTGCCGACCACGCAGGGAAAGATCCCTCCTCTCGAGCTAGGAGGCGGAAACGGCGCTCCTCTGGATGAGGGAGGGACTCTCGTGCTTCCTCTCGAGTGGAGACGAGTATGTCGGGGAACTTGCTTGAGTTGCAGCAAGGGTGTGAAGGACCCTTTGGAAGTTCCAGAGGTTAGGTGTGATTAGCCTCGAGACGCCTCAGCGGAAATGGGCCTCATCTCGCCTGGAGGGGAGAACCTCCTGGATTTTCTCGAGTTGCGGCAGGTGCTCTCGACTTACGACGGGGACCTCAGGGACTCGCTCTGGTGGCCTCAGGAAAGGCCAGTCCCCAGCGAGTTGCTCGGGGTCATCTCGGGATTCCTCTCCCGTCGATACCGGGGCCTAAGACCTTGTGTGGAGTCGGTGCCGGAACCTGAGGATTCCTCTCCAGTGCTGACATGGATTTGGGGTACTTCTGGAGTCTCCCCAGGGGAGTCAGTCCTCAACTCGAGTGGGTGCATGGACGTGCGCTTTCCTCTCGAGCTGTAGCTGCAGTGTCACGCTTCCCTTCGCGTGGATCAAGGGATCTGTGGCTTTCCCTCGAGGCTTTCCCACGAGGCTTTCCCACGAGGCTTTCCCACAGGGCTGTCCCACGTGCCACCGTGGTGTGAATCGATCCTCGGCTTGAAAGTCGAGGCAGTGCAGGGAAAACATGTTTCCCTGGAATGGATTGAGACATCTGGGCGTCTCTGGGAATGGTGGCACGTCCCTGGAGTTCCTCTCGCCTTTCCTGTGGAGAGCGCCTCCTCTTGAGATGCGACGGGAACGCCGGGAATTCTTTCCCGACCACGCAGGGAAAGGATCCCTCCTCTCGCGCTAGGAGGCGGAAACTGGGCTCCTCTGGATGAGGGCGGGACTCACGTGCTTCCTCTCGAGTGGCGACGGGTATGTCGGGGAACTTCTTGAGTTGCAGCAAGTGTGTGAAGGACCCTTTGTTAGTTCCAGAGGTTAGGTGTGATTAGCCTCGAGACGCCTCAGCGGAAATGGGCCTCATCTCTCCTGGAGGGGAGAACCTCCTGGATTTTACCGAGTTGCGGCAGGTGCTCTCGACTTACGATGGGGACCTCATGGACCCGCTCTGGTGACCTCAGGAATGGCCAGTCCCCATGCGAGTTGCTAGAGGTCCTTTCGCTATTCCTCTCCATTCGATGCCAGGGCCTAAGACCTTGTGTGGAGTCGGGGCCGGAACCTGAGGATTCCTCTCCAGGGCTGACATGCATCTTGGGGTATTTCTGGAGTCTCCCCAGGGGATTCAGGCCTCGTCTCGAGTGGGGGCATGAGCGTGCCCTTTCCTCCCATGCTGTAGCAGCAGTCACGCTTCTGCTTGCGTGGACCAAGGGATCTGTGACTTTCCCTCGAGTCTTTCCCACGAGGCTTTCCCACAGGGCTGTCCCACGTGCCACCGTTGTGTCAGTCGATCCTCGGTTTGAAAGTCGAAGCAGTGCAGGGAAAACAGGATTCCCTGGAATGGACGGAGACATCTGGTTGTCTCTGGGAATGGTGGCACGACCCATGAGTTCCTCTCGCCTTTCCTGTGCAGCGCGCCTCCTCTTGAGATGCGTCGGAAACGTCGGGAATTCTTTCCCGAGGAAGCAGGGAAGGATCCCTCATCTCGAGCTTGGAGGCGGAAACGGAGCTCCTCTGGCGGTGGCCGGACCCTCGTGCTTCCTCTGGAGTGGAGACGGGTATGTCGGGGAACTTCCTTGAGTTTAAGCAAGGGTGTTTAGGGCACTTTGGAAGTTCCAGAGTTTAGGTGTGATTACTCTCGAGACGCCGCAGAGAAAATGGCCTCATCTCGACTGGAGCAGAGAACCTCCTTGATTTTCTCCAGTTGCGGCAGGTACTCTCGACATACGACCGTGACCTCAGGGACAGTGTAGCAGATGTGTCACGCTTCCTGTCGCGGGGATCAAGGGATCTGTGGCTTTCCTTCGAGGCTTTCTCACAAGGCTGTCCCACATGCCACATGGTGTGAGTGGATCCTCGGCGTGAAAGTTGAGGCAGTGCTGGGAAAACGGGTTCCTCTGAAATGGACTGAGACATCTTGGGGACTCTTGGAATGGTGGCACGACCCTGGAGTTCCTCTCTCGCCTTTCCTATTGAGAGCCCTTGCTCTTGAGATGCCACGGGAACGCCGAAAAATCTTTCCTGACTAAGCAGGATAGGATCCTTCATCTCAGAACGGGGTTCCTCTGAATGTGGGCGAGACCCTCGTGCTTCCTCTGTGTGGAGACGGGTATGTCGGGGAACTTCTTGAGTTGCAGCAAGGACCCTTTTGAATTTCCAGAGGTTAGGTGTGATGAGCCTCCAGACACCTCAGAGGAAATGGGCCTCAATCCGCCTGGAGGGGAGAACCTCCTGGATTTTCCCCAGTTGTGGCAGGTGCTCTCTAGTTACGACGGGTCCTCAGGGACCCGCTCTGGTGGCCTCAGGAAAGGCCAGTCCCCATGCGAGTTACCAGGGCGCCTCTAGGGATTCCTCTCCATCGATGCCAGTGCCTAAGACCTTTGTGTGGAGTCGGGGTCAGACCCTGAGAATGCCTCTCCAGTGCTGACATGAATCTTTCCGTACTTCTGGAGTCTCACCAGGGGAGTCAGTCCTCATCTCGTGTGGGGGCATGCACCTGCCATTTCCTCACGACCTGCAGCAGCAGTGTCAGCCTGCCGACGTGTGGATCAAGGGATCTGTCGCTTTCCATTGAGGATTCCCCACGAGGCTTTCCATCAGGGCTGTCCCACGTGCCACGGTGGTGTGAGTCGATCCTCGGCGTGAACGTCGAGGCAGTGCAGGGAAAACAGTTTCTTCTGGAATGGACTTAGACATCTAGGGGACTCTTGGAATGCTGGCAAGGCCCTGGAGTTCCTCTCGTCTTTCCTGTTGAGAGCGCCTCCTCTTGAGATGCGACGGGAAGGCCGGGAATTCTCTTTCCCGGACGACGAAGGGAAAGGATCCTCTTCTCGAGCTACGAGGCGAAAACGGGGCTCCGCTGGTTATGGGCGGGACCCTCGTCTTTCCTCTCGAGTGGATATGGGTATGTCGGAGAACTTCTTGACTTGCAGCAAGGGTGTGAAGGACCCTTTTGGAAGTTCCAGAGTTTAGGTGTGATTAGCCTGCGAGCGCCTCAGCGGAAATGG
>NW_017216354.1:0-13242 GCF_001704415.2 Capra hircus
AAAAATTGCATTCTAAGAAAACTTTGTTCTCTTAACCTAGAGAGGAGACTAAATTCCATCTGGTACCAGCTTACCAGAAGACAAACAAAACAAACAAACAAATTATCGGTAAGCTTAAAAAAAGTATATTCCATGTATCTTGAAGTAACAGTATTTCTATCTTGAAGTAACAGTATTTCTGCAAAAGGCATCAGTGTGAAACCATAGAGGACATGGTTAAAACCTGATTAAATAGAAATTGACAATGTAATCTGGTCACTGCTGCGACTTGAAATGCTTTAATATGATAACTGGAATTATAACTGACAGCATTTGACCAGGACATATCAGATTTTCACGGATGTCAGATAATTTCTAGATATCTATATTAGGAACTGAAGGATCTTTGAACCTAGGAAAGAAAACAACAGTCTCAAAGGCCCTTGCTGAATCATCTATCAGCAAGGAATGTCTTTGCAAGGATCGCAAAGTGATGAAAATCCGACCTGCCTCTGCAACTTCGGTCCTCTGAGCAGATCTGGAGGTCTCCCTTTGTATAAGCTAACCTGTTCCTTCCAAATAGAGGTTTGCAACACAAAACAAGTGCCGCCTATTCTTCCCCGAAGGAGGCTCTCTTTCCCCACATCCTGCGAACTCCCTTTCCAGCCTCCTGGAAAAGCGCTTCTTGCAGTTCCTTTCAGAAAATCCTATGGACGGAGAAGCCTGGTAGGCTGCAGTCCGTGGGGTCGCTGAGGGTCGGACACGACTGAGCGACTGCACTTTCATTTTCACTTTCATGCATTGGAGAAGGCAATGGCAACCCACTTACTGTTCTTGCCTGGAGAATCCCAGGGACGGGGGAGCCTAGTGGGCTACCGTCTATGGCGTCGCACAGAGTCGAACACGACTGAAGCAACTTAGCAGCAGCAGCAGCAGCAGGTCCTTTCTTAGGGGCAGTTATCCCTGAGATTGGGACCTGGAAAGGCAGAGCCACCTCCACACACACGTCTTTTCTGTCCCCTTTCCTCTGGAGGAGAGCTCTAGTGAGCCTAGGTCTGTCAGAAAAATTCTTGGCTTTGACGGGATCACACCCGGTGTGTGAACCTGCATACCCGACCTAGGGGCCACAGGGCACCTGTTTTGCTCGAGTGGGTCCTGGAGGGGTGCAGCATAGCAAGAGCTTAAAAATCCATCCAATTTGTCTTTTTTTTTTTACCTCGGAGAGAACGAGTTTGCTCCACTTCCACCCTTTGGCAGTGTGGAGGGAAGAGGGCACAACCCTCTCCAAAGGGGACATAGGGCCTACCAGGAGAGAAAGGCCCCTTGAGGAGCTGAGCCCAGGTAGGCAGCCAGTGATGTCAAGCACACTCCCGCTGCTTGCTTCTTCATGGGCACTCCCACGATCTGCTAGGAATGTCTTTGCAAGGATCTCAAAGGGAATGGGAGATACATGGCCCTGTCTCTGGAACTTCAGTCCTCTGAGCAGATCTGGAGGTCTTGAGTTGTATAAGCAAACCCGTTCCTTCCAAATAGAGGCTTGCAAACACACCCCCGGTGGTTGCCTCTTCTTCCCCGAAGAAGTCTTTCTTTCCCCACATGCTGCAAACTCCCTGTCCCAACCTCCATGAATAGCGCTTCTTGCCATTCCTTTCTTAGAGGCAGTTATCTCTGAGCTTGGGGCTGTAGGGAGTAGCCCCACACTCACAGGGAAAGGCAAAGACTCCTCCATACATCTCCTCTATCCCCTTTGCTCTGGAGGAGAGCTCTAGTGAGCCTAGGTCTTTCAGGAAAATTCTTGGCTTGGACAGGATCTCACCCTGTTTGTGAACCTGCATACCCAACCAGGGGCCACAGAGCACCTGTTTCAGTAAAGTGGGCCCTGAAAGGGTGCAGCCTAGCAAGAGCTTGAAAATCCATTCAATTGCTGTTTTTGTACCTCTGACAGAGCGAGCTTGGCTCCACCCTTTGGCAGTGAGGAGAAAAGAGGCATGACACCCTCCCCAAGGGGACATGGGGCCTACTTCGAGAGGAAAGGCCCCTTGTGGAGATGAGGCCAGGAAGGCACACAGTCGTGTCAAACACACTCCCACTGCTTGCTTCTTCAGGGGCACTCCCGCTATCAGCTAGGAATGTCTTTGCAATGATCACAAAGGGAAGGGGAGATACAGGGCCCTGCTTCTGGACCTCCGGTGCTCTGAGCAAATCTCGAGGTCTCCCGTTGTTGGTCAAGGTCAATGTCAAGTCAAGTTCAAGGTCAAGTTCAAGTCAAGTTCAAGGTCAAGGTCAACTTCAAGTTCAAGGTCAAGGTCAAGTTCAGGGTCAAGTTCAAGGTTAAGGTTAAGTTCAAAGTCAAGGTCAAGGTCAAGGTCAAGTTCAAATTCAAGGGCAAGGCAAGGCCCAGCCCAAGGGCAAGGGCAACGCCAAGGGCAAGGCCAAGGCCTAGGCCAAGGCAAAGGCCAAGGCCACCAAAGCGAAACCCAAACCCCGTAATGCCTGACAAAAGGCAGAAGCCACTAGGCCCCTGCGCAGAGGAAGCCACTAAAGGCAGCAAGGCCACAGAGCTCCCCGACTCCCATTCCCACAGGAAGATATGAGGATAAAGGGCCTCATCCCAGCACAGCACCTGCTCCCACCACCACCCAACCCGCCCCCGCCCCCGCAGCACGCCCCCTGAAACAACACTGTCTTCCCAGAAAAGAGAACGGAGAAGCCATGCGTGTGCCAAAGGAGCAAGATGAACGAACGATGCCACGCCCTCCGAATTTGGGCACACCTGACGACTCGGAACCCCGGGCCTGGCCGATGGGTCCCCGCCGTTCTCGGGTGGGAGGGGGGTCAACACGTTGGCCGAGAGCCCTTGCCCAGGCCACCCACAAATCCCCTGAGATGTGATCCGACCACAGGGACCGAGGGCAAACGTACTGCTTGAGGTGCTGGAGGAGCCGGACGAAGCCATGGTGAGAGAGGCACACGGGCACGCTGCAGACTGCTGGCCGAGTGGGCGGGGACC
Source organism: Capra hircus (assembly GCF_001704415.2). Taxonomy (NCBI): domain Eukaryota; kingdom Metazoa; phylum Chordata; class Mammalia; order Artiodactyla; family Bovidae; genus Capra; species Capra hircus. Next base: position 2,990 of record NW_017216354.1, read on the forward strand.
CAGCAGCTCAGGACTCTGGAAAGCGGGAGGCAGCTCCGCCCCATTGACGTCAATAAGGTTTGGGTGGGTAGATGGAGGGGGCCGCCCCTGGCCTCTTTCCAAGCAGAGACCCTGGACGGAGTCCCGTGGAGTGAGTGGGCTTTTCCCGGGCACGGCTGTGCCCCGGACCGCCAAGATCCCCGTTGGGGTGGGCGGGCAGTTCGGGGGCTTTGGTTTGTGGCCCTCCCTCTCAGCGGGGGGTGGGATCAATCCCGGGTGGATCAATCAGGGGCCCTCAGCAGTGCCAAGGGAGCTCACCGCCCAGGAAACGCCCCTAGGTCCCTTTGAATTGGCCACCAACGCCCCCTTTCCCAGCCTGCCTTGCTCTGGGATTTCCCGACTTTTCACATTCCACAGGTCCCTGGGCCTCGACTGTCCCCCGCTGGCTCCTCTGAGGCATTCTGGGACACCAGACGCTCTCTCCAGCGCCTCCACCTAGATCCCTCGCTGTCCTCGCCTCTGTTTCCCCCCTGCCCCCTCCCCAACTCCTCCGTGGGCTCTTGGCGTCCATTCCCTACAGCAGTCCCAGAGTGCCACCCCCGAGGGCTTTGAGTTGCCTGGAGCCCAAGGCTCCGGCCAGAGACCTGAGGGGCCAGCGTCTGGACTGGCAGCTAATGCCATTTGGGGCTTTTCTCACGTGGAGCCTGAGGCCCGCATATCCACGGGCAACCCCCAGCGCGAGTGCCCTGGAGATACCCGACCAAGGGGACAGTGTACCCCTTACTGTGGGGAAGGAGGTTCCTGTTTTCCCTGCACTGGTTCGACTTTCACGCCGAGGATCGATCAAACCATGGTGGCAAGTGGAATAGCCCTGAGAGAAAGCCTCATGGGAAGACTCGAGGGAAAGCCACAGATCCCTTGATCCACGGGACGAGAAGCGTGACACTGCTGCTACCGCTCAGGAGGAAAGCGCACGTGCATGACCCCACTCGAGCCGAGGACTGACGCCACTTGAGAGACTCCAGAAGTACGCCAAGATCCATGTCAGCACTGGAGAGCAATCCTCAGGTTCCGGTCCCGACTCCACACAAGGTCTTAGGCCCCGGCATCGACAGGAGAGGAATCCTGAGAGGGGCCCTAGCACCTCGCATGGGGACTGGCCTTTCCTGAGGTCACCAGAGCGGGTCCCTGAGGTCTCTGTCGAAACTCGAGAGCACCTGCTGCAACTCGAGAAAATCAGGAGGTTCTCCCCTCCAGGCGAGATGAGGCCCATTTCCGCTGAGGCGTCTCGAGGCTAATCACAAATAACCTCTGGAACTTCCAAAGGGTCCTTCACAACCTTGCTGCAAGTCAAGAAGTTCTCCGACATACCCATCTCCACTCGAGAGGAAGGACGAGGGTCCCGCCCACATCCAGCGGAGCCCCGTTTCCGCCTTGTAGCTCGAGAAGAGGGATCCTTTCCCTTCGTCGTCGGGAAAGAATTCCAGGCCTTCCCGTCGTATCTCAAGAGGAGGCGCTTTCAACAGGAAAGACGAGAGGAACTCCAGGGACTTGCCAGCATTCCAAGAGTCCCCCAGATGTCTAAGTCCATTCAAGAAGAACCTGTTTTCCCTGCACTGCCTCGACGTTCACGCCGAGGATCGACTCACACCACCGTGGCACGTGGGACAGCCCTGTTGGAAAGCCTCGTGGGAAAGCCTCCATGGAAAGCGACAGATCCCTTGATCCACACGTCAGCAAGCGAGACACTGCTGCTACAGTTCCTGAGGAAATGGCAGGTGCATGCCCCAAACGAGATGAGGAATGACTCCCCTGGCGAGACTACAGAAGTACGGAAAGATTCATGTCAGCACTGGAGAGGCATCCTCAGGGTCTGGCCCCGACTCCAAAAAGGTCTTAGGCCCCGGCATCGACGGGAGAGGAATCCCGAGAGGCTCCAGAGCAACTCGCTTGGGGACTGGCCTTTCCGGAGGCCACCAGAGCGGTCCCTGAGGTCCCGTCTTAAGTTGAGAGCACCTGCCACAACTCGAGAAAATCCAGGAGGTTCTCCCCTCCAGGCGAGATGAGGCCCATTTCCGCTGAGGCGTCTGGAGGCTAATCACACCTAACCTCTGGAACTTCCAAAGGCTCCTTCACACGCTTGCTGCAACTCAAGAAGATCCCGGACATACCCGTCTCCACTCGAGAGGAAGCACGGAGTCCCGCCCACATCCAGAGGAGACCTGTTTCCGCCACATAGCTCGAGAGCAAAGATCCTTTCCCTGCGTGGTCCGGAAAGAATTCCCGGCGTTCCCATATCATCTCAAGAGGAGGCGCTCTCCAGAGGAAAAGCGAGAGGAACTCCAGGGTCGTGCCTCCATTCCCAGAGTCCACCAGATGTCTCAGTCCATTCCAGGGAAACCTGTTTTCCCTGCACTGCCTCTACTTTCAAGCCGAGGATCGACTCACACCACGGTGGCACGTGGGACAGCCCTGTGGGAAAGCCTCGTGGGAAAAGCCTCGAGGGAAAGCCTCAGATCCCTTGATCCATGAGAAGGGAAGCGTGACACTGCTGCTACAGCTCGGGAGGAAAGCGCGCGTGCATGCCCCCACTCGAGACGAGGACAGACTCCCCTGGGGAGACTCCAGAAGTACCCCAAGATCCATGTCAGCACTGGAGAGAAATCCTCAGGTTCCGGCACCGACTCCACACAAGGTCTTAGGCCCCGGCATCGACGGGAGAGGAATCCCGAGAGACCACCGAGCAACGCGCATGGGGACTGGCCTTTCCTGAGGTCACCAGAGCGGGTCCCTGAGGTCCCCGTCGTAAGTCGAGAGCACCTGCCGCAACTCGAGAAAATCCAGGAGGTTCTCCCCTCCAGGCGAGATGAGGCCCATTTCCGCTGAGGCGTCAGAGGCTAATCACACCTAACCTCTGGAACTTACAAAGGCTCCTTCACACCCTTGCTGCAACTCAAGAAGTTCCCCGATATACCCGTCTCCACTCGAGAGGAAGCACGAGAGTCCCGCCCACATCTAGAGGAGCCCTGTTTCCGCCTCCAAGCTCGAGAGCAGTGATCCTTTCCCTGTGTGTTCCGGAAAGAATTCCCGGCTTATCTCAAGAGGAGGCGCTCTCCACAGGAAAGTGAGAGGAATTCCAGGGTCGTGCCACCATTCCCAGAGTCCCCCAGATGTCTCAGTCCATTCCAGGAAAACCTGTTTTCCCTGCATTGCCTCGACTTTCAAGCCGAGATCGACTCACACCACGGTGGCGCGTGGGACAGCCCTGTGGAAACCTCGAGGGAAAGCCTCGAGGGAAAGCCTCAGACACTTGATCCATGCGAAGGGAAGCGTGACACTGCTGCTCGAGCTCGGAAGGAAAGTGCACGTGCATGCCCCTGCACGAGACGAGGACTGACTCCTCTGGGGAGACTCCAGAAGTACCCCAAGATCCATGTCAGCACTGCAGAGGAATCCGCAGGTTCCAGCACCGACTCCACACAAGGACTTAGGCCCCAGCATCAACGGGAGAGGAATCCCGAGAAACCCCCGAGCAACTCGCATGGCGACCGGCCTTTCCTGAGGCCACCAGAGCCGGTCCCTGAGGTCCCAATCGTAAGTCGAGAGCACCTGCCGCAACTCGAGAAAATCCAGGAGGTTCCCCTCCAGGCGAGATGAGGCCCATTTCCGCTGAGGCGTCTCGAGGCTAATCACTCCTAACATCTGGAACTTCCAAGGGTCCTTCACACCCTTGCTACAACTCAAGAAGTTCCCCGACATTCCCGTCTCTACTCGAGAGGATGCACGAGAGTCCCGCCCACATCCAGAGGAGCCCCATTTCCGCCTGATAGATCCAGAGGAGGGATCGTTTCCCTGTGTGGTCGTGAAAGAATTCCCGGCGTTCCCGGCGCATCTCAAGAGGAGGCGCTCTCCACAGGAAAGGCAAGAGGAACTCGAGGGTCGTGCCACCATTCCCAGAGTGCCAGAAAATTCCTTGTCGGGAATTTTATTGGCCTTCCGCGTAAACCTAGCTATTCAGCCTTTTTCCTCCAGTTAATCTTCTTACTACCCTATAATTTCTTAATCTCATCTTACATTAATAAATACACAAGACTTTCCACGTCAACGCCGTCCATCCGTCGAATTCCCTGGATCCAGCGGGGCTCGACCCCGGCACACTGAGATATCTGGGGGACTCTTGGAATGATGGCACGACACTGGAGTTTCTCTCGCCTTTCCTGTGGAGAGCGCCTCCTCATGAGATGCGACGGGAACACCGGGAATTCTTTCCGGAACATACAGGGAAAGGATACCTGACCGCGAGGTACGAGGCGGAAACGGGGCTCCTCTGGATGTGGGCGGGACTCTCGTGCTTCCTCTCGAGTGGAGTCAGGTATGTTGGGAACTTCTTGAGTTGTAGCAAGGGTGTGAAGGACCCTTTGGAAGTTCCAGGGGTTAGGTGTGATTAGCCTAGAGACGCCTGAGCTGAAATGGGCCTCATCTCGCCTGGAGGGGAGAACCTCCTGGATTTTCTCGAGTTGCCGGCGGGTGCTCTCCACTTACGACGGGGACCTCAGGGACCCGCTCTGGTGGCCTCAGGAAAGGCCAGTCCCCATGCGAGTTGCTCGGGGGCCTCTCGGGATTCCTCTCCCTTCGACGCCGGGGCCTAAGAGCTTGTGTGGAGTCGGTGCCGGAACCTGAGGATTCCTCTCCAGTGCTGACATGCATCTTGCGGTACTTCTGGAGTCTCCCCAGGGGAGTCAGTCCTCGTCTCGAGTGGGGGCATGCACTTCGCTTTCCTCCCGAGCTGTAGCAGAACTGTCACGCTTCCCTTCGCTTGGATCAAGGATCTGTGGCTTTCCCTCGAGGCTTTCCCAGGAGGCTTTCCACGAGGCTTTCCCACAGGGCTGTCCCACGTGCCACCATCGTGTGAGTCCGGTCCTCCGCCGTGAACGTCGAGGCAGTGCTGGGTAAACAAGTTCCTCTGGAAAGGACTGAGACATCTGGGGGACTCTTGGAATGGTGGAACGACCCTGGAGTTCCTCTCACCTTTCTTGTGGAGCGTGCCTCCTCTTGAGATGGGACAGGTACGACAGGAATTTTTCCCGGCCAATCTGGGTAAGGATCCCTCATCTTGAGCCAGGAGGGGAATTGGGGCTCCTCTGGATGTGGGTGGTACCCTGGTGATTCCTATGGAGTGGCGTCGGGTCTCTCGTGGAACCTCTTGAGTTGCAGCTAGGGTGTGAAGGACCCTTTGGAAGTTCCAGAGGTTAGGTGTGATTAGCGTCGAGACGCCTCAGCGGAAATGGGCCTCATCTCGCCTAGGGGAGAAGCCTAATGGATTTTCTCTAGTTGCGGCAGGTGCTCTCGACTTATGACGGGGACCTCAGGGACCCGCTCTGGTGGCCTCAGGAAAGGCCAGGCGCCATGCGAGTTGCTCGGGGCCTCTCCGGATTCCTCTCCCTTCGATGCCGGGGCCTAAGACCTTGTGTGGAGTCGGTGCCGGAACCTGAGGATTCCTCTCCATTGTGGACATGGATCTTGGGGTACTTCTGGAGTCTCCCCAGGGGAGTTAGTCGTCGTCTTCTGTGGGGGCATGAACGTGCGCTTTCCTCCCGAACTGTAGCAGCAGTGTCACGCTTCCCTTTGCATGGATCAAGGGATCTGTGGCTTTCCCTCGTGGCTTTCCCACGAGGCTTTCCCACAGGGCTGTCCCACGTGCCATCGTGGTGTGAGTCGATCCTCGGCTAGAAATTCGAGGCAGTGCAGGGAAATCAGGTTTCCCTGGAATGGACTGAGACATCTCGGGACTCTGGGAATGGTGGCACGACCCTGGAGTTCCTCTCGCCTTTCCTGTGGAGAGCGCCTCCTCTTGAGATGCGCCAGGAACGCCAGGAATTCTTTCCTGACTAAGCAGGGAAAGGATCCCTCCTCTCGAGCTAGGAGGCGGAAACGGGGCTCCTCTGGATGTGGGCGGGTCTCTGGTGCTTCCTCTCGTGTGGAGACGGGTATGTCGGGGAACTTCTTGAGTTGCAGCAAGGGTGTGAAGGACCCTTTGGAAGTTCCAGAGGTTAGGTGTGATTAGACTCGAGACGCCTCAGCAGAAATGGGCCTCATCTCGCCTGCAGGGGAGAACCTCCTGGATTTTCTCGAGTTTCAGCAGGTGCTCTCCAGTTACGACCGGGACTTATGTAACCCGCTCTGGTCCGCTCAGGAAATGCCAGTCCACTTGAGAGTTGCTAAGGGGCCTCTCTGGATTCCTCTCCGGTCGATGACGGGGCCTAAGACCTTGTTTGGAGTCGGTGCCCGAACCTGAGGTTTCCTCTCCAGTGCTGACATGGATCTTGGGGTACTACTGGAGTCTCCACAGGGGAGTCATCTTCGTCTCCAATGGGGGCATGCACGTGCGCTTTTCTCCCGAGCATTAGGAGCAGAGACAATTTTCCCGTTGGGTTGATCATGGGGTTTCTTGTTTTCCCTCGAGGCTTTCCCACGAGGCTTTCCCACGAGGCTTTCCCACAGGGCTGTCCCACGTGCCACCATCGTGTGAGTCGGTCCTCCGCATGAACGTCGAGGCAGTGCAGGGTAAACAAGTTCCTCTGGAAAGGACTGAGACATCTGGGGGACTCTTGGAATGGTGGAACGACCCTGGAGTTCCTCTCACCTTTCTTGTGGAGCGTGCCTCCTCTTGAGATGCGACAGGTACGACAGGAATTCTTTCCCGGCCAATCAGGGAAAGCATCCCTCACATTGAGCTAGGAGGGGGAATTGGGGCTCCTCTGGATGTGGGTGGTACCCTGGTGTTTCCTATGTAGTGGCGACGGGTCTCTCCTGGATCTTCTTGAGTTGCAGATATGGTGTGAAGGACCCTTTGGAAGTTCCAGAGGTTAGGTGTGATTAGCCTCGAGACGTCTCAGTGGAAATGGGCCACATCTCGCCTGAAGGGGAGAATCTCCTTCATTTTCTCGAGTTGTGGCAGGTGCTCTCGACTTACGACGGGGACCTCAGGGACCCGTTCTGTTGGCCTTAGGAAGACCAGTCCCCATGCGAGTTGCTAGAGGGCCTCTCGGGATTCCTCACCGGTAGATGCCGGGGCCCAAGACCTTCGGTGGAGTGGGGGCCAGAACCTGAGTATTCCTCTCCAGTGCTGACATGTTTTTGGGATACTTCTGAAGTCTCCCAAGGGGAATCAGTCCTCGTCTCGAGTGGGGGCATGCGCATGCTCCTTCCTCCCGAGCTGTAGCAGCAGTGTCATGCTTCCCGTCGCGCGGATCAATGGATCTGTGGCTTTTCCTCTAGGCTTTTCCTAGAGGATTTCCCACGAGGCTTTCCCACAGGGCTGTCCCCCGTGCCACCGTGGTGTGAGGCGATCCTCGGCATGAAAGTTTAAGCACTCTGTAAAAACAAGATCCTCTGGAATGGACTGAGACATCTGGGGACGCTTGGAATGGTGGCACGACCATGGAGTTCCTCTCTCCCTTCCTGTGGAGAGCGCCTCCACCTGAGATGCGACGGGAATGCCGGAAGTTCTTTCCCGACCAAGCAGGGAAAGGATCCCTCATCTCTAGCTAGGAGGATGAAACGGGGCTACTCTGGATGTGGGCGGGACTCTCGTATTTCCTCTCGAGTGGAGACGGGTATGTCGGGGAACTTCTTGAGTTGCAGCAAGGGTGTGAAGGACCCTTTGGAAGTTCCAGAGGTTAGATGTGATTAGCCTCGAGAACCTCAGCGGAAATGGGCCTCATCTCGCCTGGAGGGGAGAACCTCCTGGATTTTCTCGAGTTGCGGCAGGTGCTCGCGACTTACGACGGGGACCTCAGGGACCCGCTCTGGTGGCCTCAGGAAAGGCCAGTCCCCATGCGAGTTGCTCGGGGCCTCTCGGGATTCCTCTCCCGTAGATGCCGGGGCCTAAGACCTTGTGTGGAGGTGCCGGAACCTGAGGTTTCCTCTCCAGTGCTACATGGATCTTGGGGTACTTCTGGAGTCTCCCAGGGGAGTCAGTCCTCGTCTCGAGTGGGGCAGCACGTGCGCTTTCCTCCCGAGCTGTAGCAGCAGTGTCACTCTTCCCTTCGCGTGGATCAAAGGATCTGTGGAAGGCTTTCCCCGAGGCTTTCCCACGAGGCTTTCCCACAGGGCTGTCCCACGTGCCACCTGGTGTGAGTCGATCCTCGGCTTGAAAGTCGACAGTGCAGGGAAAACAGGTTTCCCTGGAATGGACTGAGACATCTGGGGACTCTGGAATGGTGGCACGACCCTGGAGTTCCTCTCGCGCCTTTCCTGTGGAGAGCGCCTCCTCTTGAGATGCGACGGGAACGCCGGAATTCTTTCCCGACCACGCAGGGAAAGGATCCTCCTCTCGAGCTAGGAGGCGGAAACGGGGCTCCTCTGGATGTGGGGGACTCTCGTGCTTCCTCTCGAGTGGAGACGGGTATGTCGGGGAACTTCTTGAGTTGCAGCAAAGGTGTGAAGGACCCTTTGGAAGTTCCAGAGGTTAGGTGTGATTAACCTCGAGACGCCTCAGCGGAAATGGGCCTCATCTCGCCTGGAGGGAGAACCTCCTGGATTTTCTCGAGTTGCGGCAGGTGCTCTCGACTTACGGGACCTCAGGGACCCGCTCTGGTGGCCTCAGGAAAGGCCAGTCCCCATGCGAGTTGCTGGGCCTCTCGGGATTCCTCTCCCGTCGATGCCGGGCCTAAGACCTTGTGTGGAGTCGGTGCCGGAACCTGAGGATTCCTCTCCAGTGCTGACATGGATCTTGGGTACTTCTGGAGTCTCCCAGGGAGTCAGTCCTCGTCTCGAGTGGGGGCATGCACGTGCGCTTTCCTCCCGAGCTGTAGCAGCAGTGTCACGCTTCCCTTCGCGTGGATCAAGGGATCTGGCTTTCCCCGAGGCTTTCCAGAGCTTTCCCACGAGGCTTTCCACAGGGCTGTCCCACGTGCCACTGTGGTGTGAGTCGATCCGGCTTGAAAGTCGAGGCAGTGCAGGAAAACAGGTTTCCCTGGAATGGACTGAGACATCTGGGGACTCTGGAATGGTGGCACGACCCTGGAGTTCCTCTCGCCTTTCCTGTGGAGAGCGCCTCCTCTTGAGATGCGACGGGAACGCGGGGAATTCTTTCCCAACACGCAGGAAAGGATCCCTCCTCTCGAGCTAGGAGGCGGAAACGGGGCTCCTCTGGATGTGGGCGGACTCTCGTGCTTCCTCTCGAGTGGAGACGGTATGTCGGGGAACTTCTTGAGTTGCAGCAAGGGTGTGAAGGACCCTTTGAAAGTTCCAGAGGTTAGGTGTGATTAGCCTCGAGACGCCTCAGCGGAAATGGGCCTCATCTCGCCTGGAGGGGAGAACCTCCTGGATTTTCTCGAGTTGCGGCAGGTGCTCTCGACTTACGACGGGACCTCAGGGACCCGCTCTGGTGGCCTCAGGAAAGGCCAGTCCCCATGCGAGTTGCTCGGGGCCTCTCGGGATTCCTCTCCCGATGCCGGGGGCCTAAGCTTGTGTGGAGTCGGGGCAAAACCTGAGGATTCTCTCCAGTGCTGACATGGATCTTGGGTACTTCTGGAGTCTCCCCAGGGGAGTCAGTCCTCGTCTCGAGTGGGGGCATGCACGTGCGCTTTCCTCCCGAGCTGTAGCAGCAGTGTCACGCTTCCCTTCGCGTGGATCAAGGGATCTGTGGCTTTCCCGAGGCTTTCCCACAGGGCTGCCCACGGCCACCGTGGTGTGAGTCGATCCTCGGCTTGAAAGTCGAGGCAGTGCAGGGAAAACAGGTTTCCCTGGAATGGACTGAGACATCTGGGGACTCTGGAATGGTGGCACGACCCTGGAGTTCCTCTCGCCTTCCTGTGGAGAGCGCCACCTCTTGAGATGCGACGGAACACTGGGAATTCTTCCCGACCACGCAGGGAAGGATCCCTCCTCTCGAGCTAGGAGGCAAAAGGGCTCCTCTGGATGTGGGCGGGACTCTCGTGCTTCCTCTCGAGTGAGACGGGTATGTCGGGGAACTTCTTGAGTTGCAGCAAGGGTGTGAAGGACCCTTTGGAATTTCCAGAGGTTAGTTTTGATTGCCTCGAGACGCCTCAGCGAAATGGGCCTCATCTGCCTGGAGGGGAGAACCTCCTGGATTTTCTCGAGTTGCGGCAGGTGCTCTCGATTTTACGATGGGGACCTCAGGGACCCGCTCTGGTGGCCTCAGGAAAGGCCAGTCCCTTTGGAGTTTGCTCGGGGCCTCTCTTGATGTCTCTCCAGTCGATGCCTGGGCCTAAGACCTTGTGTGGAGTCGGTGCCGGAACCTGAGGATT
>NW_017216355.1:0-13240 GCF_001704415.2 Capra hircus
GTGGAGGGAAGAGCGGCACCACCCTCTCCCAAAGGGGACATAGGGCCTACCAGGAGAGAAAGGCCCCTTGAGGAGCTGAGCCCAGGTAGGCAGCCAGTGATGTCAAGCACACTCCCGCTGCTTGCTTCTTCATGGGCACTCCCACGATCTGCTAGGAATGTCTTTGCAAGGATCTCAAAGGGAAGGGGAGATACATGGCCCTGTCTCTGGAACTTCAGTCCTCTGAGCAGATCTGGAGGTCTTGATTGTATAAGCAAACCTGTTCCTTCCAAATAGGCTTGCAAACACACCCCGGTGGTTGCCTCTTCTTCCCCGAAGAGTCTTTCTTTCCCACATGCTGCGAACTCCCTGTCCCAACCTCCAAGAATAGCGCTTCTTGCCATTCTTTCTTAGAGGCAGTTATCCCTGAGCTTGGGCCGTAGGGACTAGCCCACACTCACAGGGAAAGGCAAAGACTCCTCCATACATCTCCTATCCCCTTTGCTCTGGAGGAGAGCTCTAGTGAGCCTAGGTCTTTCAGGAAAATTCTTGCTTGGACAGGATCTCACCCTGTTTGTCAACCTGCATACCCAACCAGGGGCCACAGAGCACCTGTTTCAGTAAAGTGGGCCCTGAAAGGGTGCAGCCTAGCAAGAGCTTGAAAATCCATTCAATTGCTGTTTTTGTACCTCTGACAGAGCGAGCTTGGCTCCACCCTTTGGCAGTGAGGAGAAAAGAGGCATGACACCCTCCCCAAGGGGACATGGGGCCTACTTTCGAGAGGAAAGGCCCCTTGTGGAGCTGAGGCCAGGAAGGCACACAGTCGTGTCAAACACACTCCCACTGCATGCTTCTTCCAGGGGCACTCCCGCTACCAGCTAGGAATGTCTTTGCAATGATCACAAAGGGAAGGGGAGATACAGGGCCCTGCTTCTGGACCTCCGGTGCTCTGAGCAAATCTCGAGGTCTCCATTGTTGGTCAAGGTCAAGGTCAAGTTCAAGTTCAAAGTCAAGGTCAAGTTCAAGTTCAAGTTCAAGCTCAAGATCAAGTTGAAGTTTAAGTTCAAGTTCAAGGTCAACTTCAAGTTCAAGGTCAAGGTCAAGTTCAGGGTCAAGTTCAAGGTCAAGTTCAAGTTCAAAGTGAAGTTCAAGTTCAAGGTCAAGGTCAAGGTCAAGTTCAAGGTCAATTTCAAGGTCAAGGTCAAGTTCAAGTTCAAGTTGAAGTTGAAGTTCAAGGTCAAGTTTCAAGTTCAAGGTCAAGGTAAAGATCAGGTTCAAGTTCAAGGTCAAGTTCAAGTTCAAAATCAAGTTCAAGGTCAAGTTCAAGTTCAACGTCAAGTTCAAGTTCAAGTTCAAAGTCAAGTTCAAGTTCAAGTTCAAGGTCAAGTTCAAGTTGAAGTTCAAGTTCAAGTTCAAGGTCAAGGTCAAGTTCAAGGTCAAGGTCAAGTTGAAGTTCAAGGGCAGGGCAAGGCCAAGCCCAAGACCAAGGCAAGGGCAACGGCAACGCCAAGGGCAAGGCCAAGGGAAAGGCCAAGGCCACCAAAGCGAAGCCCAAACCCCGTAACGCCTGACAAAAGGCAGAAGCCACTAGGCCCCTGTGCAGAGGAAGCCACTGAAGGCAGCAAGGCCACAGAGCTCCCCGACTCCCATTCCCACATGAAGATGTGAGGATAAAGGGCCTCATCCCAGCAAATCACCCACTCCCACCACCCCCAACCCCGGCCCCCGCCCCCCGCAGCACGCCCCCTGAAACAACACTGTCTTCCCAGAAAAGAGAACGGAGAAGCCATGTGTGTGCCAAAGGAGCAAGATGAACGAACGATGCCACGCCTCCAAATTTGGGCACACCTGACGCCTCGGAACCCGGGCCTGGCTGATGGGTCCCAGCCGTTCTTGGGTGGGAGGGGGGTCAACACATTGGCCGAGAGCCCTTGCCCAGGCCACCCGCAAATCCCTGAGATGTGATCCGACCACAGGGACCGAGGGCAAACGTACCGCTTGAGGTGCTGGAGGAGCCGGACGAAGCCATGGTGGGAGAGGCACACGGGCACGCTGCAGACTGCTGGCCGAGTGGGCGGGGACCCAGCAGCTCAGGACTCTGGAGAACGGGAGGCGGCTCCGCCACCATTGACGTCAATAGGGTTTGGGTGGGTAGATGGAGGGGGCCGCCCCTGGCCTCTTTCCAAGCAGAGACCCTGGACGGAGTCCCGTGGAGTGAGTGGGCTTTTCCCGGGCACGGCTGTGCCCTGGACTGCCAAGATCCCCGTTGGGGTGGGCGGGCAGTTCGGGGCCTTTGGTTTGTGGCCCTCCCTCGCAGCGGGGGGTGGGTTCAACCCCGAGTGGATCAATCAGGGGCCCTCAGCAGTGCCAAGGGAACTCACCGCCCAGGAAATGCCCCTAGGTCCCTTTGAATTGGCCACCAACGCCCCCTTTCCCAGCCTGCCTGGCTCTGGGATTTCCCGCCTTTTCACATTCCACAGGTCCCTGGGCCTCGACTGTCCCCCGCTGGCTCCTCCGAGGCATTCCGGGACACCGGACGTTCTCTCCAGCGCCTCCAACTAGATCCCTCGCTGTCCTCGCCTCCGTTTCCCCCATGCCCCCTCCCCAACTCCTCCGTGGGCTCTTGGCATCCTTTCCCTACAGCAGTCCCAGAGTGCCACCCCCGAGGGCTTTGAGTTGCCTGGAGCCCAAGGCTCCGGCCAGAGACCTGAGGGGCCAGCGTCTGGACTGGCAGCTAATGCCATTTGGGGGTTTTCTCACGTGGAGCCTGAGGCCCGCAACTCCGCGGGCAACCCCCCAGCGCGAGTGCCCTGGAGATACCCGCCCAAGGGGACAGTGTATCCCCTACTGTGGGGAAGGAGGTTCCTGTTTTCCCTGCATTGGTTCGACTTTCACGCCGAGGATCGACTCACACCATGGTTGCAATGGAATAGCCCTGTGGGAAAGCCTCATGGGAAAGACTCCAGGGAAAGCCACAGATTCCTTGCTCCACGCGAAGGGAAGCGTGCCACTTCTGCTACAGCTCGGGAGGAAAGCACACGTGCATGGCTCCACTCGAGACGAGGACTGACTCCCTGGGGAGACTCCAGATACCCCAAGAACCATGTCAGCACTGGAGAGGAATCCTCAGGTTATGGCACCGACTCCACACAAGGTCTTAGGCCCCGGCATCGATGGGAGAGGAATTCCGAAAGGCCCCCTAGCACCTTGCATGGGGACTGGCCTTTCCTGAGGTCACCAGAGCGGGTCCCTGAGGTCTCCGTTGTAACTCGAGAGCACCTGCCGCAACTCGAGAAAATCCAGGAGGTTCTCCCCTCCAGGCGAGATGAGGCCCTTTTCCGCTGAGGCGTCTCGAGTCTAATCACACCTAAACTCTGGAACTTTGAAAGGGTCCTTCACACCCTGGCTGCAACTCAAGAAGTTCCCCGACATACCCGTCTCCACTCGAGAGGAAGCACGAGAGTCCAACCCACATTCAGATGAGCCGTGTTTCTGCCTCCTAGCTCGAGAGGAGGGATCCTTTCCCTGCATGTCCGGAGAGAATTCCGGGCTTTCCCGTCGCATCTCAGGAGGAGGCGCTCTAAACAGTAAAGGTGAGAGGAACTCCAGGTCGCGCCACCATTCCCAGAGTCCCCCGGATGTCTCAGTCCATTCCAGGGAAACCTGTTTTCTCTGAACTGCCACGACTTTCAAGCCGAGGATCGACTCACACCACGGTGGCTTGTGGGACAGCCCAGTGGGAAAGCCTCATGAGCAACCCTCGAGGGAAAGCCACAGATCCCTTGATCCACGGGAAGGGAAGCGTGACACTGCTGCTAAAGCTCGAGAGGAAATCACAAGTATGCCCCAATTCGAGACGAGGACTGACTCCCCTGTGGAGACTCAAGAAGTACCCCAAATCCATGTCAGCATTGGAGAGGAATCCTCAGGTTCCGGCAGCGATTCCACACAAGGTCTTAGGCCCCGGCATCGACGGGAGAGGAATCCCGAGAGGCCCCCGAGCTACTCGCATGGGGACTGGCCTTTCCTGAGGCCACCATAGCGGGTTCCTGAGGTCTCCGTCATATGTTGAGAGCACCTGCCACAACTCGAGAAAATTCAGGAGGTTCTCCCCTCCAGGCGAGATGAGACCCATTTCCGCTGAGGCGTCTCGAGGCTAATCACACCTAACCTCTGGAACTTACAAAGGGTCCTTCACACCCTTGCTGCAACTCAAGAAGTTCCCCGACATACCCGTGTCTACTCCAGAGGAATCACGAGAGTCCCGCCCTCATCCAGAGATGCCCCGTTTCCGCCTCCTAGCTCGAGAGGAGGGATCCTTTCCCTGCATGATCGGGAAAGAATTCCCGGCGTTCCCGTCGCATCTAAAGAAGAGGCACTCTCCACAGGAAAGTCGAGAGGAACTCCAGGGTCGTGCCACCATTCCCAGAGTCCCCCAGATGTCTCAGTTCATTCCACGGAAACCTGTTTTCCCTGTACTGCCTCGATTTTCAAGCCAAGGATCGACTCACACCACGGTGGCACATGGGACAGCCTTGTGGGAGAGCCTCGTGGGAAAGCCTCGTGGGAAAGCCTCGAGGGAAAGCCACAGATCCCTTGATCCATGGGAAGGGAAGCGTGAAAATGCTGCAACAGCTCGGGAGGAAAGCGCACGTGCATGCCCCCACTCGAGACGAAGACTGACTCCCCTGGGGAGACTCCAGAAGTACCCCAAGATCCATGTCAGCACTGGAGAGGAATCCTCAGGTTCCCGCACTGACTCCACACAACGTCTTATGCCGGGGTCCAGCCCCGGTGGATCCAGGGAATTCGAAGGGTGGATGGCGTTGGCGTGGAAAGACTTGTTTATTTATTAATGTAAGATTAGATTAGGAAACTATAGTGTAGTAAGAAGATTAAGTGGAGGAAGAGGGCTGAATAGCTTGGTTTACGCGGAAGGCCAATAAAATTCCCGACAAGGAATTTGCACCACCTTCGTTGGGCCACCGGCTCCCGCTTGAATATCTAAGGGTGCCTCGCCTTAAGCTCCCTTTCGTGCGGGTCTTAACAGCCAGGGCAAGTAAGTAGACTTGGCGAGCCTCCGCACTCCAGGTGGAGATTCAGCCTGAAGTTAAAGTAAAGAGCAGAGAGAAGGAAAGGTAGAGAAGAAGAAAGAGAGATAAAGACACGGGGGGAGCCAGAGTCCCAAGAAACCAGGCTGAGAGACTAGTTCGAGAAGCTGGTCCGAGAAACTGGCCCCCGGCCCCTGGCCTCCTCCTTTATTGTTCTGAAGGCCTTTTATACTTTTGATAAAACATGGAGATCAATGGATAACACAAAATTATGTAGCGTTCACAACCCAGATTCTTTCTGTATATCATTTTGTATACAAAAGGTCTCAGGTGATTTACATTATCTTCTGGCCAAGAGGCTTGTTAACACTTTTTGGCTCTCTTCCTTAATGAATGTTAATTTTGTTTCCCCTGAAGTGTTTTTCTTTAATCTGCATCTCCTTAAAGCATTAAAGTTACATCTCAATAGAACAAAGTTGCAGTGGGTCATAACAAAGAAGGTACTTAACTCAAAGATCTAATGTTGCTACCAGGTCTACTACTTGTTTTTCTATATACCAACTATATCTAAAAATAAAGGATATGAAAATTTGGCAGCAAGCATTGACCCAAAAAATGAAACTTTTAATCAGTCCTATTCTAAAGATTTTGACTCCTCGGAAGCTCCTGCATTCCTAGTATATTTTAAGCTTCCTGTGCCTCCTGCGGTCAGGAGGCCTCAAACAATCACAAGCGCAGCTGTACGAGTCCTACAGGCAGGCTAGAAAGCCATCAGAGGGTTTTTGGATTGAAACACTCTTTCAAATGCAGAAGACTAACGCCCTGAATTGACTTTTTCCAGAAAAGGTCAGAAGAGTGAAAAAGCAGAGCACAAAAACCGGCAGATTTTTGTTGGGGTACATGCTTAAAAATTTCCAGAGGGGTCCCTGAAGTCTGAGCACGCCTTGCGTATGTCAGCTTCCTTCCTCATAACCTTGTCAAGGGCGGGCTTCCTCACACGGGCTCCCGGCAGCCTTAGGCCCTGGCATCGACGGGAGAGGAATCCCGAGAGGCCCCGGAACAACTCGCATGGGGACTGGCCTTTCCTGAGGCCACCAGAGCGGGTCCCTGAGGTCCCCGTCGTAAGTCGAGAGCACCTGCCACAACTCGAGAAAATCCAGGAGGTTCTCCCCTCCAGGCGAGATGAGGCCCGTTTCCCCTGAGGCGTCTCGAGGCTAATCACACCTAACCTCTGGAACTTCCAAAGGGTCCTTCACACCCTTGCTGAAACTCAAGAAGTTCCCTGACATACCCGTCTCCACTCGAGAGGAATCACGAGAGTCCCACATTCATCCAGAGGAGCCCCGTTTCCGCCTACTAGCTCGAGAGGAGGGATCCTTTCCCTGCGTGGTCGGGAAAGAATTCCCGGCGTTCCCATCGCATCTTAATAGGAGGCGCTCTCCACAGGAAAGGGGAGAGGAACTTCAGTGTCGTGCCACCATTCCCAGAGTCCCCCAGATGTCTCAGTTCATTCCAGGGAAACCTGTTTTCCCTGTACTGCCTCGAATTTCAAGCCGAGGATCGACTCACACCACGGTGGCACGTGGGACAGCCTTGTGGAAGAGCCTAGTGGGAAAGCCTCGTGGGAAAGCCTGGAGGGAAAGCCACAGATCCCTTGATCCATGGGAAGGGAAGCGTTACACTGCTGCTACAGCTCGGGAAGAAAGCGCACGTCCATGCCCCCACTCGAGACGAGGACTGACTCCCCTGGGGAGACTCCAGAAGTACCCCAAGATCCATGTCAGCACTGGAGAGGAATGCTCAGTTTCTGGCACCGACTCCACACAAGATCTTTGGCCCCGGAATCGACGGGAAAGGAAACCCGAGTGGCCCCCGAGCAACTCGAATTGGGACTGGCCTTTACTGAGGCCACAAGAGCGGGTCCCTGAGGTCCCCGTCGTAAGTCGAGAGCACCTGCCGCAACTCGAGAAAATCCAGGAGGTTCTCCCCTCCAGCCGAGATGAAGCCCATTTCCGCTGAGGCGTCTCGAGGCTATTCACACCTAACTCTGGAACTTCCAAAGGGTCCTTCACACCCTTGCTGCAACTCAAGAATTTTCCCGACATACCCGTCTCCACTCGAGAGGAAGCACGAGAGTCCCGCCCACATCCAGAGGAGCCCCGTTTCCGACTCCTAGCTCGAGAGGAGGGATCTTTTCCCTGCATGGTCGGGAAAGAATTCCCGGCGTTCCCGTCGCATCTCAAGAGCATGTGCTCTCCACTGGAAAGGCGAGAGGAACTCCAGGGTCGTGCCACCATTCCCAGAGTCCCCCAGATGTCTCAGTCCATTCCAGGGAAAACTGTTTTCCCTGCACTGCCTCCACTTTCAAGCCGAGGATCGACACACACCACGGTGGCACGAGGGACAGCCCTGTGGGAAAGCCTCGTGGGAAAGCCTCTTGGGAAAGCCTCGTGGGAAATCCTCGAGGGAAAGCCACAGATCCCTTCATCCACGCGAAGGGAAGCGTGACACCGCTGCTACAGCTCGAGAGGAAAGCGCACATGCATGCCTCCACTCGAGACTACGACTGACTCCACCGGGGAGACTCCAGAAGTACCCCAAGATCCATGTGAGCACTGGAGAGGAAAGCTCACGTTCCGGCACCGAATCCACACCAGGTCTCAGGCCCCAGCATCGGCGGGAGAGGAATCCCGAGAGGCACCCATGCAAATCGCATGGGGACTGGCCTTTCCTGAGGCCACCAGAGCGGGTCCCTGAGGTCCCCTTCGTAAGTCGAGAGCACCTGCCACAACTCGAGAAAATCCAGGAGGTTCTCCCCTCCAGGCGAGATGAGGCCCATTTCCCCTGAGGAGACTCTAGGATAATCACACCTATATTTGGAACTTCCAAAGGGTCCTTCACACCCTTGCTGCAACTCAAGAAGTTCCCTGACATACCCGTCTCCACTCGAGAGGAAGGACGAGAGTCCCGCACACATCCGAGGAGCCCCGTTTCCTCCTCCTAGCTCGAGAGGAGGGATCCTTTCCCTGAGTGGTCGGGAAAGAATTCCCCGCGTTCCTGTTGCATCTCAACGGGAGGAGCCCTCCACAGGAAAGGTGAGAGGAACTCCAGGGTCGTGCCACCTTTCCCAGAGTCCCCCAGATGTCTCAGTCCATTCCAGGGAAACCTGTTTTTCCTGCACTGCCTCGACGTTCAAGCCGAGGATCGACTCACACCACCGTGGCACGTGGGACAGCCCAGTGGGAAAGCC
Source organism: Capra hircus (assembly GCF_001704415.2). NCBI lineage: Eukaryota > Metazoa > Chordata > Mammalia > Artiodactyla > Bovidae > Capra > Capra hircus. The sequence goes on from NW_017216355.1 coordinate 8,281, forward strand.
TCCTGGGAAAGCCTCGTGGGAAAGCCTCGAGGGAAAGCCCCTGATCCCTTGATCCACGCGAAGGGAAGAGCCACACTGCTGCTACAGCTCGGGAGGAAAGCGCAAGTGCATGCCCCCACTCGAGACGAGGACTGACTCCCATGAGGAGACTCCAGAAGTACCCCAAGATCCATGTCAGCAGTGGAGAGGAATGCTCAGGTTCTGGCACCGACTCCACACAAGATGTTAGGCACCGGCATCGACGGGAGGGGAATCCCTAGAGGCCCCCGAGCAACTCGCATGGGGACTGGCCTTTCCTGAGGCCACCAGAGCGGGTCCCTGAGGTCCCCGTCGTAAGTCGAGAGCACCTGCCGCAACTCGAGAAAATCCAGGAAGTTCTCCCCTCCAGGCGAGATGAGGCCCATTTCCACTGAGGCGTCTCGAGGCTAATAACATCTAACATTTGAAACTTCCAAAGGGTCCTTCACACCCTTGCTGCAACTCAAGAAGTACCCCGAATACCCGTCTGCACTCGAGAGGAAGCACGAGAGTTCCGCCCTCATCCATAGGAGCCCCGTTTCCGCCTCCTAGCTCGAGAGGAGGGATCCTTTCCCTGCGTGGTCGGAAAGAATTCCCGGTGTTCCCGTCGCATCTCAAGAGGAGGCGCTCTCCACAGGAAAGGCGAGAGGAACTCCAGGTTCGTGCCACCATTCCCGAGTCCATCAGATGTCTCAGTCCATTTCAGGGATACCTGTTTTCCCTGAACTGCGTCGACTTTCAAGCCGAGGATCCACTCACACCACGGTGGCACGTGGGGCAGCCCTGTGGGAAAGCCTCGGGGGAAAGCCTCGTGGGAAAGCCTCGAGGGAAAGCCAAAGATCCCTTGATCCACGCGAAGGGAAGCGCGACACTGCTGCTACCGCTCGGGAGGAAAGCGCACGTTCATGCCCCCACTCGAGACGAGGACTGACTCCCCTGGGGAGACTCCAGAAGTACCCCAAGATCCATGTCAGCCCGGGAGAGGAAATCCCAGGTTCTGGCACCAACTCCGCACAAGGTAATAGGCCCCGGCATCGACGGGAGAGGAATCCCGAGAGGCCCCCGAGCAACTCGCATGGGGACTGGCCTTTCCTGAGGCCACCAGAGCGGGTCCCTGAGGTTCCGGTCGTAAGTCGAGAGCACCTGCTGCAACTCGAGAAAATCCAGCAGGTTCTCCCCTCCAGGCAAGATGAGGCCCATTTGCGCTGAGGCATCTCGAGGCTAATCACACCTAACCTCTTGAACTTCCAAAGGGTCCTTCACACCCTTGCTGCAACTTAAGAAGTTCACCGACATATCCCTCTCCACTCGAGACGAAGCTCTAGAGTTCCACCTACATCCAGAGGAGCCCCGTTTCCGCCTCCTAGCTTGAGAGGAGGGATCCTTTCCCTGCGTGGTCAGGAAAGAATTCCCTGCGTTCCCGTCGCTTCTCAAGAGGAGGCCGCTCTCCACAGGAAAGGCGAGAGGAACTCCAGAGTCGTACCACCATTCTGAGAGTCCCCCAGATGTCTCAGTCCATTCCAGGGATACCTGTTTTCCATGCACTGCCTCTACTTTCAAGCCGAGGATCGACTCACAACACGGTGGTACGGGGGACAGCCCTGTGGGAAAGCCTCGTGGGAAAACCTCGTGGGAAAGCCACAAGGAAAAGCCACAGATCCCTTGATCCACGGGAAGGGGAAGCGTGACACTGCTGCTACAGCTCGGAAGGAAAGCGCACGTGCATGCCCCCACTCGAGACTAGGACTGACTCCCCTGGAGAGACTCCAGAAGTACCCCAAGATCCATGTCAGCACTGGAGAGGAATCCTCAGGTTCCGGCACCGACTCCAACAAGGTCTTAGGCACCAGCATCGACGGGAGCGGAATCCCGATAGGCCGCCGAGGCAACTGGCATGGGGACTGGCCTTTCCTGATGCCAGCAGAGCGGGTCCCTGAGGTCCCCGTCGTAAGTCAAGAGCAACTGCCGCAACTCGAGAAAATGCAGGAGGTTCTCCCCTCCAGGCGAGATGAGGCCCATTTCCGCTGAGGCGTCTTGAGGCTAATAACATCTAACATCTCGAACTTCCAAAGGGTCCTTCTCGCCCTTGCTGCAACTCAAGAAGTTCCCCGACATACCCGCCTCCACTCGAGAGAAAGCACGAGAGTCCCGCCCACATCCAGAGGAGCCACGTTTCCGCCTCCTAGCTCGAGAGGAGGGATCCTTTCCCTGAGTCATGGGGAAAGAATTCCCCCCGTTCCCGTCGCATCTCAAGAGGATGAGCTCTCAACAGGAAAGGCGAGAGGAACTCCAGGGTCGTGCCACCATTCCCAAAGTCCCCCAGATGTCTCAGTCCATTCCAGGGAAACTTTTTTCCTGCACTGCCTCGACTTTCAAGCCGAGGATCGACTCACACCACGGTGGTCGTGGGACAGCCCTGTGGAAAAAACTACCTGGGATAGCCTCCTGGGAAAGCCTCAAGGGAAAGCCACAGATCCCTTGATCCACGAGAAGGGAAGCGTGACACTGCTGTTACAGCTCGGGAGGAAAGCGCACGTGCATGCCCCCCACTCGAGACGAGGACTGACTCCCCTGGGGAGACTCCAGAAGTACCCAAGATCCATGTCAGCTCTAGAGAGGAATCCTCAGGATCCGGGCAGCGACTCCACACAAGGTCCTTAGGCCCCGGGATCGACGGGAGAGGAATCCCGAGAGGCCCCTGAGGCAACTCTCATCGGTTCTGGCCTTTCCTGAGGCCACCAGAGCGGGTCCCTGAGATCCACGACGTAAGTCGAGAGCACCTGTCGCAACTCGAGAAAATCCAGGAGGTTCTCCCCTCCAGGCGAGATGAGGCCCATTTCCGCTGAGGCGTCTCGAGGCTAATCACACCTAACCTCTGGAACTTCCAAAGGGTCCTTCACACCCTTGCTGCAACTCAAGAATTTTCCCGACATACCCGTCTCCACTCGAGAGGAAGCTCGAGAGTTCTGCCCACATCCAGAGGAGCCCCGTTTCCGCCTCCTAGCTCGAGAGGAGGGATCCTTTCCCTGCGTGGTCGGGAAAGAATTCCTGGCGTTTCCATCGCATCTCAAGAGGAGGCGCTCTCCACAGGAAAGGCTAGAGGAACTCAAGGGTCGTGCCACCATTCCCAGAGTCCCCGAGATGTCTCAGTCCCTTCCAGGGAAACCTGTTTTCCCTGCACTGCCTCGACTTTCAAGCCGAGGATCAACTCACACAACGGTGGCACGTGGGACAGCCCTGTGGGAAAGCCTCGTGGGAAAGCCTTGTGTGAAAACCTCAAGGGAAAGCCACAGATCCCTTGATCCACGCGAAGGGTAGCGCGACACTGCTGCTACAGCTCGGGAGGAAAGCGCACGTGCATGCCCCCACTCGAGACGAGGACTGACTCCCCTGGGGAGACTCCAGAATTACCCAAGATCCTTTTCAGCGCTGGAGAGGAATGCTCCAGGTTCCGGCAAAGACCTCCACACAAGGTCTTAGACCCCCGGCATCGACGGGAGAGGAATCCCGAGAGGCCCCCGAGCAACTCGCATGGGGACTGGCCTTTCCTGAGGCCACCAGAGCACGGTCCCTGAGGTCCCGCGGTCGTAAGTCGAGAGCACCTGCCGCAACTCGAGAAAATCCAGGAGGTTCTCCCCTCCAGGCGAGATGAGGCCCATTTCCGGCTGAGGCTTCTCGGAGGCTAATCACATCTAACCTCTGGAACTTTCAAACGGTCCGTCACACCCTTGCTGCAAACTCAAGAAGTTCCCCCGACTTACCCGTCTCCACTCAAGAGGAAGCACGAGAGTCCCCGCGCACATCCAGAGGAGACCCATTGCTGCCTCCTAGCTCGAGAGGAGGGATCCTTTCCCTGCTTGGTCGGGAAAACAATTCCCAGCGTCCCTGTCGCATCTCAAGAGGAGGTGCTCTACACAGGAAAGGCGAGAGGAACTCCAGGGACGTGCCACCATTCCCAGAGTCCTCCAGATGTCTCAGTCCATTCCCGGGAAACCTTTTTTCCTTGCACTGCCTTCGGAATTTCAGCTGAGGATCGACTCATACCACGATGGCACGTGGGACAGCCCCTTCGGAAAAGCCTCGTGGGAAAGCCTCGAGGGAAAGCCACAGATCCCTTGATCCACGAGAAGGGAAGCAAGACACTGCTGCTACAGCTCGAAAGGAAAGCGCACGTGCATGTCCCACTCGAGAAGAGGACTGACTCCCCTGGGGAGACTCCAGAAGTACCCCAAGATCCATGTCAGCACAGGAGAGGAATCCTCATGTTTCCGGCACTGACTCCACACAAGGTCTTAGGCCCGCATTGACGGGAGGGGAATCCGCGAGAGGTCCCCGAGCAACTCGCATGGGGACTGGCCTTTCCTGAGGCCACCAGAGCGGGTCCCTGGGGTCCCCGTCGTAAGTCGAGAGCACTTGCTGCAACTCGAGAAAATCCAGGGAGGTCTTCCCCTCCAGGCTAGATGAGGCCCATTTGGGCTGAGTCGTCTCGAGGCTAATCAACCTACCTCTGGAACTTCTAAAAGGGTCCTCTCACCCTTGCTGCAACTCAAGAAGTTCCCGACATACCCGTCTCCACTAGAGAGGAAGCACGAGAGATCCCCCCACATCCAGAGGAGACCCGTTTCTGCCTCCAAGCTCGAGAGGAAGAATCCTTTCCCTGCGTGGTCGGTAAAGAATACTCGGCATTTCAATCGCATGTCAAGAGGAGGCGCTCTCACAGGAAAGGTGAGAGGAACTCCAGGGTGGTAACATTCCCAGCGTTCCCCAGATGTCTCAGTCCATTCCAGGGAAAACTGTTTCCCTGCACTGCGCGCGCAGACTTTCAAGCCGAGGATCGACTCACACCACGGTGACACGTGCGACAGCCCTGGGAAAGCCTCGTGGGAAAGCCTCGTGGGAAAGCCTGGAGGGAAAGCCACAGATCCCTTGATCCACGCGAAGG
>NW_017216356.1:0-13240 GCF_001704415.2 Capra hircus
AAGAAGAGATAGCTGTAGCAAGCGGTCACGCTTCCCTTTCGCGTGAGATCAAGGGATCTGTGGCTTTCCTCTCGAGGCTTCCACCAGGCTTCCCACGAGGCTTTCCACAGGGTGTCCACGTGCCACCGTGTGTGAGTCGATCCTCGGCATTGAAAGTCGAGCAGTGCAGGGAAAACAGTTTCCCTGGAATGGACTGAGACATCTGGGGACTCTGGAATGGTGGCACGACCCTGGAGTCCTCCTCGCCTTTTCTGTGGAGAGCGCCTCCTCTTAGAGATCGTGATGGACGCCGGAATTCTTTCCCGACTATGCGGGGAAAGGATCCCTCCTCTCGAGCTAGGAGGTGGAAACGGGGCTCCTCTGGATGTGGGCGGGACTCTCGTGCTTCCTCTCGAGTGGAGACGGTATGTCGGAGAACTTGTTGAGTTGCAGAAAGGATGTGAAGGACCCTTTTGGAAGTTCCAGAGTTTAGGTGTGATTACCCTGGTGACGCCTCAGCGGAAATGGGCCTCATTCTCGCCTGGAGGAGGAGAACCTCTGGATTTTCTCGAGTTGCGGCAGCTTCTCTCGACTTAAGACGGGGGACCTCAGGGACCCGCTCTGGTGGCTCAGGAAAGGCCAGTCCCCATGCGAGTTGCTCGGGGGCCTCTCGGAATTCCTCTCCCTTCGATGCCGGGGCCTAAGAACTTGTGTGGAGTGGGTGCCGGAACCTGAGGGATTCCTCTCCAGTGCTGACATGGATCTTGGGGTACTTCTGGAGTCTGCCCAGGGGAGTTAGTCCTCGTCTCGAGTGAGGGCATGCACGTGCGCTTTCCTACCGAGCTGTAGTTGCAGTTTCACACTTCCCTTCGCGTGGATCAAGGGATCTGTGGCTTTCCCTCGAGGCTTTCCCACGAGGCTTTCCCAGGAGGCTTCCCACTGGGCTGTCCCACATGCCACCGTGGTGTGAGTGGATCCTCGGCTTGAAAGTCGAGGCCGTGCCGGGAAAACAGTTTTCGCTAGAATGTACTGAGACCTCTCGGGGACTCTGGAAATGGTATCATGACCCTGGAGTTCCTCTCGACGTTCCTGTGGAGAGGGCCTCTTCTTAAGATGCGACCTGAACGCCGGGAATTCTTTCTCGACCACGCAGGTAAAGTATCCATCCTCTCGAGCTAGGAGGTGGCAACGGGGCTCTTCTGGATGTGGGCGGAACTCTCCTGCTTCCTCTCGGGTGGAGACGGGTATGTCGGGGAACTTCTTGAGTTTCAATAAGCGTGTGAAAGACGCTTTGGAAGTTCCAGAGGTTAGGTGTGATTAGCCTCGAGACACCTCAGCGTAAATGGCCCTCATCTCGCCTGGAGGGTAGAACCTCTTGGATTTTCTCGAGTTTCGGCAGGTGCTCTCGACTTACGACGGGGACATCGGGGACCCGCTCTGGTGGCCTCAGGAAAGGCCAGTCCCCATGCGAGTTGCACTGGTGCCTCTCGGGATTCCTCTCCCGTCGATGCAGGGGCCTAAGATGTTATGTGGAGTCGGTGCCGGAACCTGAGGATTCCTCTCCAGTGCCGACATGGATCTTGGGGGTACTTCTGGAGTCTCCCCAGGGGAGTCAGTCCTCGTCTCGAGTGGGGGCATGCACGTGCGATTTCCTCCCGAGCTGTAGCAGCAGTGTCACGCTTCCCTTCCCGTGGATCAAGGGATCTGTGGCTTTCGCTCGAGGCTTTCCCACGAGGCTTTCCCACGAGGCTTTCCCACAGGGCTGTCGCACGTGCCACCCTGGTGTGAGTCGATCCTCGGCATGAAAGTCGAGGCAGTGCAGGGAAAACAGTTTTCCCTGGAATGAACTGAGACATCTGGGGGACTCTGGGAATGGTGGCACGACCCTGGAGTTCCCCTCGCCTTTCCTGTGGAGAGCACCTCCTCTTGAGATGGGACGGGAACGCCGGGAATTCTTTCTCGACCCAGGAGGGAAAGGATCACTCCTCTCGAGCTAGGAAGCGGAAACGGGGCTCCTCTGGATGTGGGCGGGACTCTCTTTATTCCTCTAGAGTGGAGACGTGTATGTCGAGGAACTTCTTGATTTGCAGTAAGGGTGTGAAAGACCCTTTGGAAGTTCCAGAGGATAGGTGTGATTAGCCTGCGAGTCGCCTCTGCGGAAATGGGCCTCATCTCGCCTAGAGGGGAGAACCTCCTGGATTTACTCGAGTTGAAGCAGGTGCTCTCTACTTATGACGGGGACCTCAGGGACCCGCTCTGGTGGCCTCAGGAAAGGCCAGTCCCCATGCGAGTTGCTCAGGGGCCTCTCGGGATTCCTCTCCCGTCGATGCCGGATCCCAATACCTTGTGTGGAGTTGGTGCCGGAGCCTGAGGATTCCTCTCCAGTGCTGACATGGATCTTGGGGTACGTCTGGAGTCTCCCCAGGGGAGTCAGTCATCGTCTCGAGAGGGGGCATGCACGTGCGCTTTCCTCCCGAGCTGTAACAGCAGGGTCACGCTTCCCTTCGCGTGGATTAAGGGATGTGTGGCTTTCCTTCGAGGCTTTCACACGAGGCTTACCCACAGGGCTGTCCCACGTGCCACCGTGGAGTGAGTCGATCCTTGGCTTGAAAGTCGAGCAGTGCAGGGAATACAGGTTTCCCATGGAATGGACTGAGACATCTGGGGGACTCAGGGAATGGTGGCACGACCCTGGAGTTCCTCTCGCGTTTCCTGTGGAGAGCGCCTCCTCTTGAGATGCGACGGGAACGCCGGGAATTCTTTCCTGAACACGCAGGGAAAGGATCCCTCCTCTCGAGCTAGAAGGTGGAAACGGGGCTCCTCTGGATGTGGGCTGGACTCTCGTGCTTCCTCTCGAGTGGAGACGGGTATGTCGGGGAACTTGTTGAGTCGCAGCAAGGGTGTGAAGGACCCTTGGGAAGTTCCAGAGGTTAGGTGTGATTAGCCTCGGGACGCCTCAGCGGAAAAGGGCCTCATCTAGCCTGGAGGGGAGAACTTCCTGGATTTTCTCGAGTTGCGGCAGGTGCTCTCGACTTTCGACGGGGACCTCAGGGACCCGCTCTGGTGGCCTCAGGAAAGGCCAGTCCCCATGCGATTTGCTCGGGGCCTCTCGGGATTCCTCTCCCGTCGATGCTGGGGCCTAAGACCTTGTGTGGAGTCGGTGCCGGAACCTGAGGATTCCTCTCCAGTGCTGACATGCAACTTGGGGTACTTCTGGAGTCTCTTCAGGGGCGTCAGTCCTCGTCTCGAGTGGGGGCATGCACGTTCGCTTTCCTCCCGAGCTGTATCAGCAGTTTCACGGTTCCCTTCGAGTGGATCAAGGGATCTGTGGCTTTCGCTCGAGGCTTTCCCACGAGGCTTTCCCACGAGGCTTTCCCACAGGGCTGTGCCACGTGCCACCGTGGTGTGAGTCGATCCTCAGCTTGAAAGGCGAGGCAGTGCAGGGAAAACAGGTTTCCCTGGAATGGACTGAGACATCTGGGGGACTCAGGGAATGGTGGCACGACCCTGGAGTTCCTCTCGCCTTTCCTGTGGAGAGCGCCTCCTCTTGAGATGCGACGGAACGCCGGGATTCTTCCCCAACACTCAGGGAAAGGATCCCCCCTGTCGAGCTAGGAGCAGAAACGCTCCTCTGGATGTGGCGTGTCTCTCGTGCTTCCTCTCGAGTGGAACCGGTCATGGTTCCGGCACCCGACTCCACACAAGGTCTTAGGCCCCAGCATCGACGGGAGAGGAATCCCGAGAGGCCCCGAGCAATCGGCATGGGGACTGGCCTTTCCTGAGGCCACCAGAGCGGGTCCTGAGGTCCCAGTCGTAAGTCGAGAGCACTGCCGCAACTCGAGAAAATCCAGGAGGTTCTCCCCTCCAGGCGAGATGAGGCCCATTTCCCTGAGGCGTCTCGAGGCTAATCACACCTAACCTCTGGAACTTTCCAAAGGGTCCTTCACACCGTTGCTGCAACTCAAGAAGTTCCCCGACATACCCGTCTCCACTCGAGAGGAAGCACGAGAGTCCACGCCCACATCCAGAGGAGCCCCGTTTCTGCCTCCTAGCTCGACAGGGGGATCCTTTCCCTGCGTGTTCGGGAAAGAATTCCCGGCGTTCCCGTCGCATCTCAAGAGGAGGCGCTCTCCACAGGAAAGGCGAGAGGAACTCCAGGGTCGTGCCACCATTCCCTGAGTCCCCCAGATGTCTCAGTCCATTCCAGGGAAACCTGTTTTCCCTGCACTGCCTCGCCTTTCAAGCTGAGGATCGACTCACACCACGGTGGCACGTGGCACAGCCCTGTGGGAAAGCCTCGTGGGAAAGCCTCGTGGGAAAGCCTCGAGCGAAAGCCACAGATCCCTTGATCCACTCGAAGGGAACCGTGAAACTGCTGATACAGCTCGGGAGGAAAGCGAACGTGCATGCCCCCACTCGAGACGAGGACTGACGCCCCTGAAGGAGACTCCAGAAGTACCCCAAGTTGCCATGTCAGCACTGGAGAGGAATCCTCAGGTTCCGGCACCGACTCCACACAATGTCTTAGGCCCCAGCATCGACGGGAGAGGAATCCCGAGAGGCCCCCGAGCAAATCGCATGGGGACTGGCCTTTCCTGAGGCCACCAGAGCGGGTCCCTGAGGTCCCCGTCGAAAGTCGAGAGCACCTGCCGCAACTCGAGAAAATCCAGGAAGTTCTCCCCTCCAGGCTAGATGAGGCCCTTTTCCGCTGAGGCGTCCCGAGGCTAATCACACCTAACCTCTGGAACTTCCCAAGGGTCCTTCACACCCTTGCTGCGACTCAACAAGTTCCCCGACATACCCGTCTCCACTCGAGAGGAAGCACGAGAGTCCAGCCCACATCCAGAGGAGCCCCGTTTCCACCTTCTAGCTCGAGAGGAGGGATCCTTTCCCTGCGTGTTCAGGAAAGAATTCCCGGCGTTCCCGTCGCATCTCAAGAGGAGGCGCTCTCCACAGGAAACGCGAGAGGAACTCCAGGGTCGTGCCACCATTCCCTGAGTCCCCCAGATGTCTCAGTCCATTCCATGGAAACCTGTATTCCCTGCACTGCTCGACTTTCAAGCCAAGGATCGACTCACTCCACGGTGGCACGTGGGACAGCCCTGTGGGTAAGCCTCGTGTGAAAGCCTCGAAGGAAAGCCACACATCCCTTAATCCACGCGAAGGGAAGCGTGACCCTGCTGTTACAGCTCGGGAGGAAAGCGCACGTGCATGCCCCCTCTCGAGACGATGACTGACTCCCCTGGGGAGACTCCAGACGTACCCCAAGATCCATGTCAGCACTGGAGAGGAATCCTCAGGCTCCGGCACCGACTCCACACAAGGTATTGGGATCCCGGCATCGACGGGAGAGGAATCCCGAGAGGCCTCTGAGCAACTCGCATGGGGACTGGCCTTTCCTGAGGCCACCAGAGCGGGTCCCTGAGGTCCCCGTCATAAGTAGAGAGCACCTGCTTCAACTCGAGTAAATCCAGGAGGTTCTCCCCTCTAGGCGAGATGAGGCCCATTTCCGCAGAGGCGACTCGCAGGCTAATCACACCTATCCTCTGGAACTTCCAAAGGGTCTTTCACACCCTTACTGCAAATCAAGAAGTTCCTCGACATACACGTCTCCACTCTAGAGGAAGCAAGAGAGTCCCGCCCACATCCAGAGGAGCCCCGTTTCCGCTTCCTAGCTCGAGAGGAGTGATCCTTTCCCTGCGTGGTCGAGAAAGAATTCCCGGCGTTCCCGTCGCATCTCAAGAGGAGGTGCTCTCCACAGGAAAGGCGAGAGGAACTCCAGGGTCGTGCCACCATTCCCAGAGTCCCCAGATGTCTCAGTTCCATTCCAGGGAAAACTGTTTTCCCTGCACTGCCTCGACTTTCAAGCCGAGGATCGACTCACACCACGGGTGGCACGTGGGACAGCCCTGTGGGAAAGCCTCGTGGGAAAGCCTCGTGGGAAAGCCTCGAGGAAAGCCACAGATCCCTTGATCCACGGAAGGGAAGCTGTGACACTGCTGCTACAGCTCGGGAGGAAAGCGCACGTGCATGCCCCCACTCGAGACGAGGACTGACTCCCCTGGGGAGACTCCAGAAGTACCCCAAGATCCATGTCAGCACTGGAGAGGAATCCTCAGGTTCCGGCACCGACTCCACACAAGTCTTAGGCCCCGGCATCGACGGGAGAGGAATCCCGAGAGGCCCCCGAGCAACTCGCATGGGGACTGGCCTTTCCTGAGGCCACCAGAGCGGGTCCCTGAGGTCCCCGTCGTAAGTCGAGAGCACCTGCCGCAACTCGAGAAAATCCAGGAGGTTCTACCCTCCAGGCGAGATGAGGCCATTTACCGCTGAGGTGTCTCGAGGCTAATCACACCTAACCTCTGGAACTTCCAAAGGCGTCCTTCACACCTTTCTGCAAACTCAAGAAGTTCCCCGACATACCCGTCTCCACTCGAGAGGAAGCACGGAGAGTCCCGCCCACATCCAGAGGAGCCCCGTTTCCGCCTCCTAGCTCGAGAGGAGGGATCCTTTCCCTGCGTGGTCGGGAAAGAATTCCCTGGCGTTCCCGTCGCATCTCAAGAGGAGGCGCTTCTCCACAGGAAAGGCGAGAGGAACTCCAGGGTCGTGCCACCATTCCCAGAGTCCCCCAGATGTCTCAGTCCATTCCAGGGAAACCTGTTTTCCCTGCACTGCCTCGACTTTCAAGCCGAGGATCGACTCACACCACGGTGGCACGTGGGACAGCCCAGCGGGTTTGTCGGGGAAAGCTTCTTGAGTTGCAGCAAGGGTGTGAAGAATCCTTTGGAAGTTCCAGAGGTTAGGTTTGATTAGACTCGAGACGTCTCAGCGGAAATGGGCCTCATCTCGCCTGGAGGGAGAACCTCCTGGATTTTCTAGAGTTGCGGCAGGTGCTCTCGACTTACGACAGGGACCTCAGGGACCCGCTCTGGTGGCCTCCGGAAAGGCCAGTCCCCATGCGAGTTGCTCGGGGGCCTCTGGGGATTCCCCTTCAGTCGATGCAGGGACCTAAGATCTTGTGTGGAGTACGTGCCAGAACCTGAGCATTCACCTCCAGTACTGACATGGATCTTGGGTACTTCTGGAGTCTCCCCAGGGGAGTCAGTCGTCGTCTCGATTGGGGGAATGCACGTGCGCTTTCCTCCCGAGCTGAAGCTGCAGTGTCACGCTTCCCTTCGCGTGTATCAAGGGATCAGGGGCTTTCCCTCGAGGCTTTCCAACGAGGCTTTCCCACGAGGCTTTCCCACAGGGCTGTCCCACGTGCCACCGTGTTGTGAGTCGACCCTCGGCTTGAAGGTCGAGGCAGTGCAGGGAAAACAGGTTTCCCTGGAATGGAGTGAGACATCTGGGGAACTCTGGGAATGTGGCACGACCCTGGAGTTCCTCTCGCCTTTCCTGTGGAGAGCGCCTCCTCTTGAGATGTGACGGAAATGCCGGGAATTCATTCCCGACCACGCAGGTAAATGATCCCTCCTCTCGAGCTAGCAGGCGGAAACGGGGCTCCTCTGGATGTGGGCGGGACTCTCGTGCTTCCTCTCGAGTGGAAACGGGTATGTCGGGGAACTTCTTGAGTTGCAGCAAGGGTGTGAAGGACCCTTTGGAAGTTCCAGATGTTAGATGTGATTAGCCTCGAGATGCCACAGGGGAAATGCGCCTCATCTCGCCTGGAGGGGAGAACCTCCTGGATTTTCTCGAGTTGCGGCAGGTGCTCTCGACTTACGACGGGGACCTCAGGGACCCGCTCTGGTGGCCTCAGGAAAGGCCAGTCCCCATGCGAGTTGCTCGGGGGCCTCTCGTGATTCCTCTCCCCTCGATGCCAGCGCCTAAGACCTTGTGTGGAGACGCTGCCGGAACCTGAGGATTCCTCTCCAGTGCAGAAATGGATCTTGGTGTACTTCTGGAGTCTCCCCAGGGGAGTCAGTCTTCGTCTCCAGTGGGGGCATGCACGTGCGCTTTCCTCCCGACCTGAAGCAGCAGTGTCACGCTTCCCTTCCCTTGGATCAAAGGATCTGTGGCTTTCACTCAAGGCTTTCCCACAAAGCTTTCCCACGAGGCTTTCCAGCAGGGTTGTCCCACGTGCCACCGTGGTGTGAGTCGATCCTCGGCTTGAAAGTCGTGGCAGTGCAGGGAAAACAGGTTTCCCTGGAATGGACTGAAACTTCTGGGGGACTCTGGGAATGGTGACACGACCCTGGAGTTCCTCTTCCCTTTCCTGTGGAGAGCGCCTGCTCTTGAGATGCGACGGGAACGCCGGGAATTCTTTCCCGACCACGCAGGGAAAGGATCCCTCCTCTCGAGCTAGGAGGCGGAAACGGGGCTCCTCTGGATGTGGGCGGGACTCTCGTGCTTCCTCTCTAGTGGAGACGGGTATGTCGGGGAACATCTTGAGTTGCAGAAATGGTGTGAAGGACCCTTTGGAAGTTCCAGAGGTTAAGTGTGAATAGCCTCGAGACGCCTCAGCGGAAATGGGCCTCATCTCGTCTGGCGGGGAGAACCTCCTGGATTTTCTCGAGTTGCGGCAGGTGCTCTCGACTTACGACTGGGACCTCAGGGACCCGCTCTGGTGGCCTCAGGAAAGGCCAGTCCCCATGCCAGTTGCTCGGGGGCCTCTCGGGATTCCTCTCCCGTCGATGCTGGCGCCTAAGACCTTGTGTGGAGTCAGTGCTGGAACCTGACGATTCCTCTCCAGTGCTGACATGGATCTTGGGGTACTTCTGGAGTCTCCCCAGGGGAGTCAGTCCTCGTCTCGAGAGAGGGCATGCACGTGCGCTTTCCTTCCGAGCTGTAGCAGCAGTGTCGCGCGTCCCTTCACGTGGATCAAGGAATCTGTGGCTTTCCCACGAGTCTTTCCCACAGGGCTGTCCCACGTGCCACCGTGGTGTGAGTCGATCCTCGGCTTGACAGTCGAGGCAGTGCAGGGAAAACAGGTTTTCCTGGAATGGACTGAGACATCTGGGGTCTCTCGGAATGGTGGCACGACCCTGGAGTTCCTCTCGCCTTTCCTGTGGAGAGCCCCTCCTATTGAGTTGCGACCGGAACGCCGGGAATTCTTTCCCGACCACGCAGGGAAAGGATCCCTCCTCTCGAGCTAGGAGGCGGAAACGGGGCTCCTCTATATGTGGGCGGGACTCTCGTGCTTCCTCTCGAGTGGAGACGGGTATGTCCTGGAACTTCTTGAGTTGCAGCAAGGGTGTGAAGGAATCCTTGAAAGTTCCAGAAGTTAGATGTGATTAGCCTCCAGACACCTCAGCAGAAATGGGCCTCATCTCGCCTGGAGGGGAGAACCTCCTGGATTTTCTCGAGTTGCGGCAGGTGCTCTCGACTTACGACGGGGACCTCAGGGACCCACTCTGGTGGCCTCAGGAAAGGCCAGTCCCCATGCGAGTTGCTCGGTGGCTCTCAGGATTCCTCTCCCGTCGATGCCGGGGCCTAAGACCTTGTGTGGATTCGGTGCCGGAACCTGAGGATTCCTCTCCAGTGCTGACATGGATCTTGGGGTACTTCTGGAGTCCCCCCAGAGGTGTCAGTCCTCGTCTCGAGTGGGGCCTTGCACGTGAGCTTTCCTCCCGAGCTGAAGCAGCAGTGTCACGCTTCCCTTCGCGTGGATCAAGGGACCTGTGTCTTTCCCTCCAGGCTTTCCAACGAGGCTTTCCCACAGGGCTGTCCCACGTGCCACCGTGTTGTGAGTCGATCCTCGGCTTGAAAGTCGAGGCAGTGCAGGGAAAACAGGTTTCCCTGGAATGGAGTGAGACATCTGGGGAACTCTGGGAATGTGGCAGGACCCTGGAGTTCCTCTCGCCTTTCCTGTGGAGAGCGCCTCCTCTTGAGATGTGACGGGAATGCCGGGAATTCTTTCCCGACCACGCAGGTAAAGGATCCCTGCTCTCGAGCTAGCAGGCGGAAACGGGGCTCCTCTGGATGTGGGCGGGACTCCTGTGCTTCCTCTCGAGTGGAGACGGGTATGTCGGGGAACTTCTTGAGTTGCAGCAAGGGTGTGAAGAATCCTTTGGAAGTTCCAGAGGTTAGGTTTGATTAGCCTCGAGACGTCTCAGCGGAAATGGGCCTCATCTCGCCTGGAGGGGAGAACCTCCTGGATTTTCTAGAGTTGCGGCAGGTGCTCTCGACTTACGACAGGGACCTCAGGGACCCGCTCTGGTGGCCTCCGGAAAGGCCAGTCCCCATGCGAGTTGCTCGGGGGCCTCTGGGGATTCCCCTTCAGTCGATGCAGGGACCTAAGATCTTGTGTGGAGTACGTGCCAGAACCTGAGCATTCACCTCCAGTACTGACATGGATCTTGGGGTACTTCTGGAGTCTCCCCAGGGGAGTCAGTCGTCGTCTCGATTGGGGGAATGCACGTGCGCTTTCCTCCCGAGCTGAAGCTGCAGTGTCACGCTTCCCTTCGCGTGTATCAAGGGATCAGGGGCTTTCCCTCGAGGCTTTCCAACGAGGCTTTCCCACGAGGCTTTCCCACAGGGCTGTCCCACGTGCCACCGTGTTGTGAGTCGACCCTCGGCTTGAAGGTCGAGGCAGTGCAGGGAAAACAGGTTTCCCTGGAATGGAGTGAGACATCTGGGGAACTCTGGGAATGTGGCACGACCCTGGAGTTCCTCTCGCCTTTCCTGTGGAGAGCGCCTCCTCTTGAGATGTGACGGAAATGCCGGGAATTCATTCCCGACCACGCAGGTAAATGATCCCTCCTCTCGAGCTAGCAGGCGGAAACGGGGCTCCTCTGGATGTGGGCGGGACTCTCGTGCTTCCTCTCGAGTGGAAACGGGTATGTCGGGGAACTTCTTGAGTTGCAGCAAGGGTGTGAAGGACCCTTTGGAAGTTCCAGATGTTAGATGTGATTAGCCTCGAGATGCCACAGGGGAAATGCGCCTCATCTCGCCTGGAGGGGAGAACCTCCTGGATTTTCTCGAGTTGCGGCAGGTGCTCTCGACTTACGACGGGGACCTCAGGGACCCGCTCTGGTGGCCTCAGGAAAGGCCAGTCCCCATGCGAGTTGCTCGGGGGCCTCTCGTGATTCCTCTCCCCTCGATGCCAGCGCCTAAGACCTTGTGTGGAGACGCTGCCGGAACCTGAGGATTCCTCTCCAGTGCAGAAATGGATCTTGGTGTACTTCTGGAGTCTCCCCAGGGGAGTCAGTCTTCGTCTCCAGTGGGGGCATGCACGTGCGCTTTCCTCCCGACCTGAAGCAGCAGTGTCACGCTTCCCTTCCCTTGGATCAAAGGATCTGTGGCTTTCACTCAAGGCTTTCCCACAAAGCTTTCCCACGAGGCTTTCCAGCAGGGTTGTCCCACGTGCCACCGTGGTGTGAGTCGATCCTCGGCTTGAAAGTCGTGGCAGTGCAGGGAAAACAGGTTTCCCTGGAATGGACTGAAACTTCTGGGGGACTCTGGGAATGGTGACACGACCCTGGAGTTCCTCTTCCCTTTCCTGTGGAGAGCGCCTGCTCTTGAGATGCGACGGGAACGCCGGGAATTCTTTCCCGACCACGCAGGGAAAGGATCCCTCCTCTCGAGCTAGGAGGCGGAAACGGGGCTCCTCTGGATGTGGGCGGGACTCTCGTGCTTCCTCTCTAGTGGAGACGGGTATGTCGGGGAACATCTTGAGTTGCAGAAATGGTGTGAAGGACCCTTTGGAAGTTCCAGAGGTTAAGTGTGAATAGCCTCGAGACGCCTCAGCGGAAATGGGCCTCATCTCGTCTGGCGGGGAGAACCTCCTGGATTTTCTCGAGTTGCGGCAGGTGCTCTCGACTTACGACTGGGACCTCAGGGACCCGCTCTGGTGGCCTCAGGAAAGGCCAGTCCCCATGCCAGTTGCTCGGGGGCCTCTCGGGATTCCTCTCCCGTCGATGCTGGCGCCTAAGACCTTGTGTGGAGTCAGTGCTGGAACCTGACGATTCCTCTCCAGTGCTGACATGGATCTTGGGGTACTTCTGGAGTCTCCCCAGGGAGTCAGTCCTCGTCTCGAGAGAGGGCATGCACGTGCGCTTTCCTTCCGAGCTGTAGCAGCAGTGTCGCGCGTCCCTTCACGTGGATCAAGGAATCTGTGGCTTTCCCACGAGTCTTTCCCACAGGGCTGTCCCACGTGCCACCGTGGGTGTGAGTCGATCCTCGGCTTGACAGTCGAGGCAGTGCAGGAAAACAGGTTTTCTGGAATGGACTGAGACATCTGGGGTCTCTCGGAATGGTGGCACGACCCTGGAGTTCCTCTCGCCTTTCCTGTGGAGAGCCCCTCCTATTGAGTTGGACCGGAACGCCGGGAATTCTTTCCCGACCACGCAGGGAAAGGATCCCTCCTCTCGAGCTAGGAGGCGGAAACGGGGCTCCTCTATATGTGGGCGGGACTCTCGTGCTTCCTCTCGAGTGGAGACGGGTATGTCCTGGAACTTCTTGAGTTGCAGCAAGGGTGTGAAGGAATCCTTGAAAGTTCCAGAAGTTAGATGTGATTAGCCTCCAGACACCTCAGCAGAAATGGGCCTCATCTCGCCTGGAGGGGAGAACCTCCTGGATTTTCTCGAGTTGCGGCAGGTGCTCTCGACTTACGACGGGGACCTCAGGGACCCACTCTGGTGGCCTCAGGAAAGGCCAGTCCCCATGCGAGGGGCTGGCTCTCAGGATTCCTCTCCCGTCGATGCCGGGGCCTAAGACCTTGTGTTGCAGCAAGGGTGTGAAGGAATCCTTGAAAGTTCCAGAAGTTAGATGTGATTAGCCTCCAGACACCTCAGCAGAAATGGGCCTCATCTCGCCTGGAGGGGAGAACCTCCTGGAAGAATCTGGACGGGGTGCTCTCGACTTACGACGGGGACCTCAGGGACCCACTCTGGTGGCCTCAGGAAAGGCCAGTCCCCATGCGAGTTGCTCGGTGGCTCTCAGGATTCCTCTCCCGTCGATGCCGGGGCCTAAGACCTTGTGTGGATTCGGTTGCCGGAACCTGAGGATTCCTCTCCAGTGCTGACATGGATCTTGGGTACTTCTGGAGTCCCCAGAGGTGTCAGTCCTCGTCTCGAGTGGGGCCTTGCACGTGAGCTTTCCTCCCGAGCTGAAGCAGCAGTGTCACGCTTCCCTTCGCGTGGATCAAGGACCTGTGTCTTTCCCTCCAGGCTTTCCAACGAGGCTTTCCCACAGGGCTGTCCCACGTGCCACCGTGTTGTGAGTCGATCCTCGGCTTGAAAGTCGAGGCAGTGCAGGGAAAACAGGTTTCCCTGGAATGGAGTGAGACATCTGGGGAACTCTGGGAATGTGGCAGGACCCTGGA
>NW_017216357.1:0-23384 GCF_001704415.2 Capra hircus
GTATACTTCAATAAATAACATGAATGCGAAAAACAAAGATTGGTATGTGAATTAATTTGTAATCTTTATATCCAAGAAAAGTGCTGTAACTAGCACAGCTCACTGCTTCACGGAAGGCTTGCTGAGATACTAACGGAGATGCATACTTGTGTCCTGCATTTATCACAAAATACACCAAGGGATAGATGGATTGATGGATGGATAGAGGGATAGACAATGGATAGACACATGAAAAAGGAAGTATTTGTGAAATGCTTACAGTAGAATCTAGGTGGGAAGCCTCTGTTTTAGCTAGAAAACATGTTCACCTGGTTGAATGTTTGGAATAATAAGGTATTCAGGAAAAAGCAGAGCAAAAACAATGAAAACCATAATGCACATGACGTATAATTTCAAATTTTAAAATATGAGCTGAAAAGATGCAGAGGAGATAGGCTGAAATATTGTGTGCTCAGTCCCTCAGTCGTGTCTGATTCTTTTGCAACCCAATCAACTTTAGCCCACCAGTCTACTGTCTCCATGGGATTCTCCAGGCAAGAATTCTGGAGGGTACCATTCCCTTCCCATGGGATCCCTGGGATCTTCCAGGGATCTTTTCTATTCCTGACTCCTACATTTGCAGGCAGGTTCTTTATGACTGAGCTACCAAGGAAGCCACAAAATATGAAGTGTAGTGAAATTAAACATGGTTTTTACTTACTTTTTCACACTCCATGTACTGGCCAAGTTCCTTTCCCAGTCTCCACAGATTACATTTTCCGTAGTAGAACTAGAATCACCTTGCATCTGGCCTAAGAGACAGGCCTACAGGACAGCAGCATTGTCCTGCTTGTCTTCCCCTCCTGGGGATCTTGGCGTTGAGCACCTGCTGAGGCTTCCAGAGACCTCCAATCACAGCTCTAGAGACATGTCACCATTGGCTGCACAGGGCTGACCAATCCTATGGCCGACTCATCTGTTTGGAGTCCCAGGTAGAACCCCACCCATCCTGGCTTCCCAGGGTGCTCCCCTCTCCACTTCATTTTTTCTCTTTCAATTCAGTTCAGTCACTCAGTCGGTCTGACTCTTTGCGACCCGTGAACCACAGCACACAAGGCCTCCCTGTCCATCACCAACTCCCAGAATTTGCCCAAACTCATGTCCATTGAGTAGGTGACGCCATCAAACCATCTCATCCTCTGCCAACCCATTTCCTCCTGCCTCAATCTTTCCCAACATCAGGGTCTTTTCAAATGAGTCAGCTCTTTGCATCAGCTGGCCAAAGCATTGAAGTTTCAGCTTCAACACCAGTCCTTCCAATGAACGCTCAGGACTTATCTTGTTTAGGATGGACTGGTTGGATCTGCTTGCAGGCCAAGGGACTCTCAAGAGTCTTCTCCAACATCACAGTTCAAAACATCAATTCTTCTGCACTCAGCTTTCTTTATAGTCCAACTCTCACATACGTACATGACCACTGGAAAACCATAGCCTTGACTAGATGGACTTTTGTTGACAAAGTAATGTCTCTGCTTTTTAGTATGCTGTCTAGGATGGCCATAACATTCCAAGGAGTAACCATCTTTTAATTTCATGGCTGCAATCATGATCCTATTGATTCTGGAGCCCAGAAAATAAAGTCAGCCACCACTGTTTCCCCATCTATTAGCCATGAAGTGATGGAAACAGATTCCATAATCTTAGTTTTCTGAATGTTCAGCTTTAAGCCAACTTTTTCGCTCTCCTCTTTCACTTTCATCAAGAGGCTCTTTAGCTCTTCTTCACTTTCTGCCATAAGGGTGGTCTCATCTGCATATCTGAGGTTATTGATCTTTCTCCTGGCAATCTTGATTCCAGCTTGTGCTTCCTCCAGCCCAGCATTTCTCATGATGTACTCTGCATATAAGTTAAATAAGCAGGGTGACAATATACTGCCTTGACATACTCCTTTTCCTATTTGGAACCAGTCTGTTGTTCCATGTCCAGTTCTAACTGTTGCTTCCTGACCTGCAGACAGGTTTCTCAAGAGGCAGGTCAGGTGATCTGGTATTCCCCATCTCTTGAAGATTTTCACAGTTGATTGTGATCCACACAGTCAAAGGCTTTGGCATAGTCAATGAAGCAGAAATAGATGTTTTTCTGGAACTCTTTGCTTTTTCCATGATCCAGCAGATGTTGGCAATTTGGTCTCTGGTTCCTCTGCCTTTTCTAAAACCAAATTGAACGACTGGAATTTCACAGTTCACATATTGCTGAAGACTCGGAGAATTTTGGGCATTAATTTACTAGCCTGTGAGATGAGTGAAAATTATGCAGTAGTTTGAGCATTCTTTGGCATTGTCTTTCTTTGATTGGAATGAAAACTGACATTTTCCAGGCCTGTGGCCACTGCTGAGTTTTCCAAATTTGCTGGCATATTGAGTGCAGCACTTTCACAGCATCATCTTCCAGGATTTGAAATAGCTCTATTGGAATTCCATCACCTCCACTAGCTTTGTTCGTAGTGATGCTTTCTAAGGCCCACTTGACTTCACATTCCAGGATGTCTGGCTCTAGGTGAGTGATCACACAATCACGATTATCTGGGTCATGAAGCTCTTTTTGGTACAGTTCTTCTGTGTATTCTTGCCACCTTTTCTTAATATCTTCTGCTTCTGTTAGGTCCATAGCATTTCTGTCCTTTATTGTGCCATCTTTGTATGAAATATTCCTTGGTGTCTCTAATTTTCTTCATGAGATCTCTAGTCTTTTCCATTATTGTTTTCCTCTATTTCTTTGCACTGATCACTGAGGAAGGCTTTCTAATCTCTCCTTGCTATTCTTGGGAGCTCTGCATTCCAATGGGTATATCTTTCCTTTTCCCATTTGCTTTTCACTTCTTTTCACAGCATTTATAAGGCGTCCTCAGAGGCATTTTGCTTTTTTTTCGTTGTTTTGTTTTGTTTGCATTTCTTTTTCTTGGGGATGGTCTTGATCCCTGTCTCCTGTGCAGTGTCACAGACTTGCATCCATAATTCATAGGCACTCTGTCTATGAGATCTAGACCCTTAAAGGTTTCTCACTTCCACCGTATAATCGAAATGGATTTAATTTAGTCATAGCTGAATGCTCTAGATGGTTTTCCCAACTTTCTTCAATTTAAGTCTGAATTTGGCAATAAGGAGTTCTTGATCTGAGCCACAGTCAGCTCACGGTCTTGTTTTTGCTGACTGTATAGAGTTTCTCTGTCTTTGGCTGTGAAGAATGTAATCAATCTGAGTTCAGTGTTGACCATCTGGTGATGTCCATGTGTAGTCTTCTCTTGTGTTGCTGGAAGAGGATGCTTGCTATGACCAGTGCGTTCTCTTGGGAGAACTCTCTTAGGCTTTGCCCTGCTTCATTCTTTATTCCAAGGTCAAATTTGCTTGCTGCTTCAGGTTATATATATATATATATGTGTGGTGTGTGTGTGTGTGTGTGTGTGTTTGTATGTATATATAATGAAATATTTTACCTTGTGAATAATAAACAAAATATTAAACCTGACTGGAACGACATTAAACTTTAAAAACTTAAACCAAAAAAAATTGATTTGCAGGGAAAAATATTTAATCACTGACCTTATTTTAGAATACTGGGGATGTAGATGGTAGTAAAGACAGAACCAGTTTTACTTGATTTTGTTCCTGTAATAAAATTCTTCGTGCCAATTCGCCTCAATAGTGCCTGCAATGGATGTGTGCCACACCCCCTACCCTGCCTGTAGGAGGCCACTGCGTCATTCTAAATTTCTTAGCCAAAAAGGGCCTAGTCAATACTGGCTGTGTGACCTCCAAAAGGCGCCACTATTTTCCTTCCTTTCTTCCCTCCTACCTCCTCCTCTTTCTTTCCTTTTCTTTATTATTACACAATTGTTAACGTTTAACTTTCCGTTTATTGTTATTACATAGTACTGACTCTGTTTCCCATGTTGCACAATACAACCTTGAGCTCATCTTACAATTCATCCCTCCTATTCCCTCACCTCTGTACTGCACCTTCCACTCTCCACTACCCAGTAGATTGTTCTCTATATCTGGAAGACTCTTTTTTTTATATTCTCTACTTTGTGATATTCTAAGAGTCTATAAATGATATCATGCAGCACTTTTCTTTCTTAATTTACTTACTATTATACCTCCCCTGTTGCTGCACATGGCATTATTTCATTCCTTTTATGGCTGAGTAGCATTCCATAGGTCTCACTTGGTGGCTCCTTTGCAAACAATCTGCCTGTCAAGAAGGGGATGTGGGTTCAATCCCCTAGGTAAGTAAGATCCCTTGGAAAGGGAAGTGGCAACCAGCCTGGAGTAGTCTCACCTGGAAAAATTCCTTGGGCAGAGGCGTCTGTAGCGGTAGACGCGGTAGGGTCGCAAAGAGTGGGACATGACTTAGTGACTGAACAACAGCGAGTGTCTCATAGTACATGTATACCGCATCTTCATCCATTCATCTATTGTCTGATGGACGTTTTACATTGCTTCCATGTCTTGGTGAATGGTGTGCTTCAACGAACAGTGGGGTACATGTCTCCATAGCTCTCGAGGAGGGCTACTTAAGGATAGGTAAGAAGAGCTAAGATAAAGACAACTAAGCTAAGGAAGGTAAGCTAAGGAGAGCTACACTAAGAGGAGCTAAGGGGTGCTGAGGTTTACTAAGGAGAGCTTAGGAAGCGGGGGCTAAGCTAAGGGCAGCTGAGCTACCCTAAGGAGAGCTAAGCAGAGGAGTGTTGAGCTATGGCGGCAGAGCTAAAGAGAGCTCTGCTAAGGAGAGCTAATTGACGAGAGCGATGGAGAGCAATGGAGAAGGCAATGGCACCCACCCGGATACTCTTGCCTGGAAAATCCCATGGACGGAGGATCCATGGGGTCGCCAAGAGCCGGGCAAGACTGAGCGACTTCACTTTCACTTTCATGCATTGGAGCAGGAAATGGCAACCCACTCCAGTATTCTTGCCTGGAGAATCCCAGGGACCCCTGAGGAGCCTGGTGGGCTACAGTCAACGGGGTCGCTAAGAGGCGGACACGACTGAGCAACTTCACTTTCAATTTTCACTTTCTCGCTTTCATGCATTGGAGAAGGAAATGGCAACCCACTCCAGTGTTCTTGCCTGGAGAATCCCAGGGACGGCGGAGCCTGGTGGGCTGCCGTCTAGGGTGTCGCACAGTCGCACACGACTGAGGCGACTTAGCAGCAGCAGCAGCATGCAGGGCGATGGAGAAGGCAATGGCACCCCATTCCATTACTCTTGCCTAGAAAATCCCACGGACGGAGGAGCCTGCTGGCCTGAGGTTCATGGCGTCGCTAAGAGCCAGACACGACTGAATTACTTCACTTTCACTTTCATGCATTGGAGCAGGAAATGGCAACCCACTCCAGTATTCTTGCCTGGAGAATCCCAGGGATGGGGGAGCCTCGTGGGCTGCTGTCTATAGGGTGGCACAGAGTCAGACACGACTGAAGCGACTTAGCAGCAGCAGCAGCATGGAGAGCGAGCTGAGGAGAGCTGAGCTAAGGATGGCGAAGCTACTGAGAGCTGAGCTAAAGAGGGAAAAGCTACGGAGAGCGAAGGAGGGCTTGGGCTTCCCTGGTGGCTCAGACGGTAAAGCGTCTGCCTGCAATATGGGAGACCTGGGTTCGATCCCTGGGTTGGGAAGATCCCCTGGAGAAGGAAGTGGCAACCCACTCCAGTATTCTGGGCTGGAAATTCCATGGACAGGGGAGCCTGGTTGGCCACAGTCCACGGGGTCTCAAAGAGTCGGTCACAACGGAGAAACTTCACTTTCGCTTTTCACTTTCGAGGGATAAGGAGGGCAGAGTTAAGGAGATTTGTTCTTGCCTGGAGAATCCCAGGCATGGGGGAGCCTGATGGGCTGCCATCTATGGGATCACAGAGAGTCGGACACGACTGAAGTGACTTAGCAGCAGCAGCAAGGAGAGCTGGGGTTTGGAGAGCTGGGCCAACGAGAGCTAAGGAGCACTTAGATGAGGAAGAGATAAACTAAGGAAACTAAGGAGAGCTAAGCTGAGGACTGCTGAGCTAAGAGGAGCTTATGGAGAGCTTAAGTTGAGGGGAGCTGAACTAAGGAGGGCTAAGCTAAGCAAGTCTGAAGTGACTGGAGAGCTAATTAATTAGGAGAGCTAATTAAGCAGAGCTTCCCTAAGGAGAGCAACACTAAGTAGAGTTGAGCTATGTCAACGAGACCTAAGTAAGGATAGCTAAGCTAGGAGTCTAAGAAAACTAAGATCATGGCAACTGTTCCCATTATTTCATGGCAAATAGATAAGGAAACAGTGGAAAGAGTGACAGCCTTTATTTGGAGGGACTCCAAAATCACTGCAGATGGTGACTGCAGCCTTGAAATTAAAAGACGCTTACTCCTTGGAGGGAAAGTTGTGACCAACCTAGACAGCATATTAAAAAGTAGACATTACTTTGCCAACAAAAGTCCATCCAGTCAAGGCTATGGTTTTTCCAGTGGTCATGTGAGAGTTGGACTATAAAGAAAGCTGTATGGATGTGAGAGTTGGACTGTGAAGAAAGCTGAGTGCTGAAGAATTGATGCTTTTGAGCTGTGGTGTTGGAGAAGACTCTTGGGAGTCCATTGGACTGCAAGGAGATCCAACCAGTCCATCGTAAAGATCAGTCCTGGGTGTTCATTGAAAGGACTGATGTTGAAGCTCAAACTCCAGTACTTTGGCCACCTGATGTGAATAGCTGACTCATTTGAAAAGACCCTGTTGCTGGGAAAGATTGAGGGCAGGAGGAGAAGGGGACAACAGAGGGTGAGGTGGCTGGATGGCATCACCGACTTGATGGACATGAATTTGGGTGAACTCCGAGAGTTGGTAATGGACAGGGAGGCCTGGTCTTCTGAAATTCATGGGGTCGCAAAGAGTCAGGCACCACTGAGCGACTGAACTGAACTGAACCGAGTGCTGAAGAATTGAGGTTTTTGAACTGTGGTGTTGGAGAAGACTCTTGTGAGTCCCTTGGCCTGCAAGGAGATCCAACCAGTCCATCCTAAAGGAGATTAATCCTGAGTGTTCATCAGAAGGACTGAGGTTGAAACTGAGTCTCCAATAATTTGGCCACCTGATGCAAAGAAATAACTCATTTGAAAAGACCCTTATGCTGGAAATATTGAAAGTGGGAGAAGATGAGGACGATAGAGAGTGAGATGACTGGATGGCATCACTGACCAGATGGACATGAGTTTGGAAAAGCTCCTGAGAGTTGGTAATGAGCAGGGAGGCCTGGCATGCTGCAGCCCATGGGGTCGCAAAGATTGGAACATACCTGAGTGACTGAACTGAACCGGTTTGATTGTATCATTTAAAGTTTGTGTTTCCTTGTTAATTTTCTGTTTGGTTAATCTATCTATAGGTGTGAGTGGGGTATTACAGTCTCCCACTCTTATTGCGTTGCTGTTAATTGACACTTTCATACTTGTTAACCTTTGCCCTATGTATTGAGGTGCTCCTATGTTGGTGCATACATGTTTATAATTGCTATATTTTCTTCTTGGATTGATCCTTTGATCAATATGTAGTGTCCTTCTTTGTATCTTCTCAAGGCCTTTATTTCAAAGCGTATTTTATCTTACATGAGTACTGCTACTCCTGCTTTCTTTTGGTCTCCATTTGTTTGAAATATCCTTTTCCAGCCCTTCACTTTCACTCCGTATGTGTCCCTTGGATTGAGGTGGGTCTCTCGTAGACAGAACATATAAGGGCCTTGTATTTGCACCTGTTTTACAACACTTCTTTTGTCACGATTCTATCCATTTGTCCACCCTTCTATACAATCATCAATCGGTCAGTTTCCTTGGTGCATTTTCCAGTAAATTGCAGACATCAGTATGTCTCTCCGTAGGTATTTCAGCAAGCCTACCATTAAGCAGTGAGCCATGCTTGTTTACAGCAATTTTCTTTGGATATAAACTTTATATACAATGAAATACACCAATCCGTTTTTTCCCCAGTCATGTTGCTTTTTAATTGAGGTACAGTTGATTTACAATGTTGTGTTACTTTCTGCTTTACAGCAAAGTGATTCAGTTACACACATGCATGTGTATATGTACATTGTGTGTGTGTCTGTGTGTGTGTGTGTGCACATTCTTTTATTTAGGTCTTTCTTTCTTTCTTTCTTTCTTTCTTTCTTTCTTTGTCTACTCTGTGTGGTATGCAGCATCAGTTGCCTGACCAGGGATTGAACCTGCATCCCCTCAAGTGGAAGTGTGGACTGGCAGGGAAGTCGCACATATATTCTTTTGTATTATGATTTATCATAGGATATGGAATATAATTCTCTGTCCTCTACAGAAGTAACTAGTCCATCCATTCCATACACTCTAGTTTATATACCTTAACCTCAGTCTCTTCCTCCCCTATTCTCTCTGGCTTGGAAGCCACAAGTCTGTTCTCCAAGTCCATGAGGGTGTTTCTGTTTCATACATATGTTCATTGTGTCGTATCTTCAGTTCCACTTTTAAGTGATTTTTGGTGTTTGTCTTTCTCTGTGTAACTCAGTTCACTTAGTACGATCATCTCTCACTTCACTTAGTATGATCATCTCTCAGTCCATGCATGCTGCCTCAAAAGGCCTTATTGTTGTAGCTGTTCAGATTCTTGGATCCTTTTAACCATACACAGGGATATTCACCGTGAGAAGGCAATGGCACCCCACTCCAGTACTCTTGCCTGGAAAATCCCATGGATAGAGGAGCCTGGTGGGCTGCCGTCCATGGCGTCGCACAGAGTCGGACACGACTGAAGCCATGCGATCGCTAAGAGTCGGACACGACTGAGCAACTTCACTTTCCCTTTTCACTTTCATGCATTGGAGAAGGAAATGGCAACCCACTCCAGTGTTCTTACCTGGAGAATCCCAGGGATGGCAGAGCCTGGTGGGCTGCCGTCCATGGCGTCGCACAGAGTCGGACACGACTGAAGCGACCTAGCAGCAGGGATATTCATCTGTGGTTATTTTTATGAATACATTATTAAAATGTCTTCAGTATACCACTGGGGATAGTACGTCGATTTTGAGGCTATATTAGGATTTTGTATGTATATGTCAGTCAGTTCTGTTCAGTCGCTCAGTCTTGTCTGACTCTTGTTACCCCATGGAATGTAGGATGCCAGACTTCCCTATTCATCACCAACCCCTGGAACTTGCTCAACCTCGTGTCCATCAAGTGGGTGATGCCATCCAACCATCATCCTCTGTCGTCCCCTTCCCCTCCAGCCTTCAATCCCAGCATCAGGGTCTTTTCCAATGACTCATTTCTTTGGATCAGGTGACTAAAATATTGGAGTTTGAGCTTCAGTATCAGTTCTTCCAGTGAATATTCAGGACTGATTTCATTTAGGATTGACTAGTTTGAGTTCCTTGCAGTCTGTGTATGGGTAAGGATAAATATTTATTGTGCTTCACTGCCCTCTCCTGGAGAAAAAAAAGAATGCTCGTGAATGAAATTTATAAAATCCAGATGTATTCGCTCGTATGTAAATGTGTGTATGAATAAATACTTACTGTGCTTTTCCTGCCCTCTCTTGGAGATATAGAAGAATGCTTATGTATGTAATTAATAAAATCCAGATATAGTCCTCACATGTAGGAAAAGATACTGGCTAGCTTTATTAAAAATTCATACATGCTTATACCCGGAAATGTAAAGTTGCCAGAAAATATAAAAAAGAGAAAACAATCAGCTATGATCTCACTTTACCATTGGCTCAGAATTCTGACTTCCTGTAATGGGGAGATAAGGTTGTGCTACTTCTTTTAATATAAATTCATCTTTTGTGCTATTTGAATGCTAACATTCAACTTGGTTTTGATCCTTGATTCTTGCTTGGTGCAGTACAGTTCAGTTGCCCAGTCGTGTCCGACTCTTTGTGACCCCATGAATCGCAGCATGCCAGGCCTCCCTGTCCATCACCATCTCCCGGAGTTCACTCAGACTCACATCCATCGAGTCCATGATGCCATCCAGCCATCTCATCCTCGGTTGTCCCCTTCTCCTCCTGCCCCCAATCTCTCCCAGCATCAGAGTCTTTTCCAATGAGTCAACTCTTCGCATGAGGTGGCCAAAGTACTGGCACTTCAGCTTCAGCATCATTCCTTCCAAAGAAATCCCAGGGTTGATCTCCTTCAGAATGGACTGGTTGGATCTCCTTGCAGTCCAAGGGACTCTCGAGAGTCTTCTCCAACACCGCAGTTCAAACTGCATCAATTCTTCGGCGCCCAGCTTTCTTCACAGTCCAACTCTCACATCCATACATGACCACAGGAAAAACCATAGCCTTGACTAGATGGACCTTAGTCGGCAAAGTAGTGTCTCTGCTTTTGAATATACTATCTAGGTTGCTCGTAACTTTTCTTCCAAGGATATACTATCTAGGTTGCTCATAACTTTTCTTCCAAGGAGTAAGTGTCTTTTAATTTCGTGGCTGCAGTCACCATCTGCAGTGATTTTGGAGCCCCCCAAAATAAAGTCTGACACTGTTTCTTCTGTTTTCCCATCTATTTCCCATGAAGTGATGGGACCAGATGCCATGATCTTTGTTTCCTGTATGTTGAGCTTTAAGCCAACTTGTTCGCTCTCCTCTTTCACTTCCATCAAGAGGCTTTTTAGCGCCTCTTCACTTTCTGCCATAAGGGTGGTGTCATCTGCATATCTGAGGTTATTGATATTTCTCCCGGCAATCTTGACTCCAGCTTGTGTTTCTTCCAGTCCAGCGTTTCTCATGATGTACTCTGCATATAAGTTAATTAAGCAGGGTGACAATATACAGCCTTGACGTACTCCTTTTCCTATTTGGAACCAGTCTGTTGTTCCATGAACAGTTCTAACTGTTGCTTCCTGACCTGCATACAGATTTCTCAAGAGGCGGGTCAGGTGGTCTGGTATTCCCATCTCTTCCAGAATTTTCCACAGTTGATTGTGATCCACACAATCAAAGGCTTTGGCATAGTCAACAAAGCAGAAATAGATGTTTTTCTGGAACTCTCTTCCTTGGTTAGCTTATCTTTAAGCCTTTCAGTTCAGTTCAGTTCAGTTCAGTCACTCAGTCATGTCTTTAAGCCTTCAGTTTTACAGATACCTAGTAATTGGATCCTCTGTTTAGAGACTGATTACTTCAATATTTTGTTTTTCTTTTTTTTTTCCATTTTCGTTATGATTTTTAAAATGTTGCATGTCTTGGCTGCAGTACATAATGTTGCAATGAAGATTGGAGCACATGTATCTTTTGAAATTAAGGTTTTCTCCAGGAATATGCCCAGGAGTGGTGTGGCTGGGTCATATGGTAATTCTTTTCTTAGTTTTCTTAAGGAGGTCCCCTAGTGTTCACCATAGTGGCTCTACCAGTTTACGTGCCCACTGACAGTGCAAGAGGGTTGCCTGTTCACCACACACTCTCCATAAATTATTTTTTGTAGAACTTTTGGTGATGGCTTTTCCGACTGGTGTGAAGTAATACCTCTTTGCAGTTCTGATGTGCATTTCCCTAATAGTCATGTTGACCATCTTTTCATGTGTATCGTCACGATCTGTATGTCTTCTTTAGAAAAATGTCCATTTAGATCTCCCCATTTTTTTGTTAAGTTTGTTTTTCTTTTATTGGTAGTGGCCTATTTTTTACATTTTGGAGAATAATGTCTTGATAACTAATGAGATTTGTACCTTTGTACAGGAGGCAGTGGTCAAGAACATCGCCCAGAAAATAAATGCAAAAAAAAAAAAAAAAAAGGCAAAATGGTTCTCTGAGGAGGCCTTACAAATAGCTGAGAAAAGAAGAGAAATGAGAAAATAAAGCAAAGGAGAAAATGAAAGATATACCCATCTGAATGCAGAGTTCCAAAGAATAGCAGGGAAAGATAAGAAATCGTTCGTCAGTGATCAACACACAGAAAGAGATGAAAATATTACAATGGGAAAAATGAGATCTCTTCAAGAAAATTAGAGATCCCAAGGGGACATTTCATCAAAGATGAGCACAATATAGGACTGAAAATGTATGGACCTAACAGAAGCAGAAGATATTAAGAAGAAGAGGCAAGAATACACAGAGGATCTGTACAAGAAAGACCTTCATGACCCAGATAAACATGATGGTGTGATCAGTCAGCTAGAGTCAGACAACCTGGAATGTGAAGTCAAGTGGGCACTGGGAAGCATCATGCTGTACAAAGCTAGTGGAGGTGATGGAACTCCAGGTGAGCTATTTCAAATCCAAGAAGACGATGCTGTGAAAGTGCTGCACTCGGTATCCTGGCAAATCTGGAAGTCTCAGCAGTGGCCACAGGACTGGAAAAGGTCAGTTTTCATTCCAATTGCAAAGAAAGGTACTGCCAAAGAATGTTCAGACTATCAGTTCAGTTCAGTTCAGTCACTCAGTTGTTTCTGACTCTTTGTGACCCTATGAACCACAGCAAACCAGGCTTCCCTGTCCATCACCAACTCCCAGAGTCCACCCAAACCTATGTCCATTGAGTCGGTGATGTGATCCAACCATCTCATCCTCTGTTGCCCCCTTCTCCTCCTGCCCTCAATCTTTCCCAGCATCAGGGTCTTTTCAAATGAGTCAGCTCTTTGCATCAGGTGGCCAAAGTATTGGAGTTTCAGCTTCAACATCAGTCCTACCGATGAACACCCAGAACTGATCTCCTTCAGGATGGACTGGTTGGATCTCCTTGCAGTCCAAGGGACTCTCGAGAGTCTTTTCCAACACCACAGTTCAAAAGCATCAATTCCTTGGTGCTCAGCTTTCTGTATAGTCCAACTCTCACATCCCCATACACGGCCACTTGAAAAACCATAGCCTTACTAGATGGACCTTTGTTGACAACGTAATGTCTCTGCTTTTTAACACACATTTGCAATTATCTCACATGCTAGGAAAGTAATGCTCAAAATTCTCCAAGCCAGGCTTCAACAGTACGTGAACCGTGAACTTCCAGATGTTCAAGCTGGAGATAGAAAGGCAGAGGAATCAGTGATCAAATTACCAACATCTTCTGGATCATCAAAAAAGGAAAGAGAGTTCCAGGAAAACATCGACTTTTGCTTTTGACTGCACCAAATCCTTTGACCGTGTGGATCACAATAAACTGTGGAAAATTCTTAAAGAGATGGGAATACCAGACCATGTGGCATGCCTCCTGAGAAATCTGTATACAGGTGAAAAACCAACAGTTAGAACTGAATATCGAACAACAGACTGGTTTCAAATCGGGAAAGGAGTACACAGAGGCTATATATTGTCAACCTGCTTATTTAACTTATATGCAGAGTACATCATGTGAAATGCCACACTGGATGAAGCACAAGCTGGAAACAAGTTTGCTGGGAGAAAAATAAGTAACCTCAGATATGCAGATGACACCACCCTATGGCAGAAAGTGAAGAAGAACTAAAGAGCCTCTCAATGAAAGTGAAAGAGCAGAGTGAAAAAGTTGGCTTAAAACTCAACATTCAGAAAACTGAAATCATGGCATCCAGTCCCATCACTTCATGGCAAACAGATGGTGAAACAATGGAAATAGTGAGAGACTATTTTTGGAGCTCCCAAATCACAACAGATGGTGACTGCAGCCATGAAATTAAAAGTTATATGCTCCTTGGGAGAAAAGCTATGAGCAACCTGTACAGCATATTAAAAAGCAGAGACATTACTTTGCTGACAAAGATCCGTCTTGTCAAAGCTATGGTTTTTCCAGTAGTCATGTATAGATGTGAGAGCTGGACCGTAAAGAAAGCTGAGCGCCGAAGAATTGATGTTTTTGAACTGTGGTGTTTGAGAAGACTCTTGAGAGTCCCTTGGACTGCAGGGAGATCCAACCAGTTCATCCTAAAGGAAACCAGTCCTGAGTGTTCATTGGAAGGAATGTTGCTGAAGCTTAAATAAAAGTCCAATAATTTGGACACCTGATGAGAAGAAGTGACTCACTGGAAAAGACCCTGAAGTTAGAAAGGTTGAAGGTGGAAGGAAAAGGAGACGACAGAGGATGAGATGGCTGGATGACATCACTGACACGACGGACATGAGTTTGAGGAAACTCCTGGGAATTGTCAATGGAAAGGAAACCTGGCGTGCTGCAGTACATGGGATCGCAAAAGTCGGACACGTCTGAGTGACTGACCTGAACTGAACTAATGAGACCATCTGTGTAGCACAGGAAACTGTCCTCAGTGCTCTTTGGTGACCTACCTAGAAAGGAAATTTTTTAAATGGGATATATATATATATATATACACACACACACACACACACACACACACACACACACAGATACACACAGTTGATTTACTTTTCTGTACAGTGGAAAGTAACACATTGTAAAGCTACTACACGTATACCTACTGTAGGCTCCATTTATAGGAAGGTCTAGATAAGGCCAAACTCATCTATACTTATAGAACCGAGCACAGGATTTGTATGGGATAAGGGCAGTGTGTGGAAGGAGCTCAAAGATTTTCTAGGATGATAGGGGAAAAAAGATATTGCCGTGAACATCATATATACTCATAATTTTGGCATTATTGCATAAAATTTCTGCAATGTAAATTCCAAACAGGGTCTGGTTAAGTGGCCATGCATTTATAAGTTTACTAGACATTGTCACATTGTTCTTCAAAGTTTCATCACTTTATGCTTTCACAGAAATGCATGAGCCCTCATTTTCTAGTCTCATCCTCAATTCAGTGGAAAATTTTGATATCTTTCAACTTTCTTATTGAAATTTTTGCGATTTTCTTGGTGAGAAATCATATTCCATTAATATTTTGGTTTGCATTTCTGTTACTATTACCAGATAATATTCTTAATTATTACCAATTAAGCTTCAAAATGTCTTCCTGTTTTTTGGTAATTTTTCTTTCTTTCTCTTTTTTCTGGGTAATTTGTATTTTGTTGTACCTTTTGTTTACTTCATGTTTTTCTAATATTAGATTTTTCATCTTATTTTGGACTCTGCATAAATTAGGTAAATGAACCCTTTGCCAGCTCTCTTCCAAATATTTCTCAATCGTCATTTTATAGTTCATTGTTTATTGACCCACGCAGGAATTTTACTAAAAAGAAAGTTATGTAAAATTTCCCTTTTTAGCTTCAAAGGTCATGTAAAGTAAAATTTAAATAACAGACAAAAATCTCTAGGACACTAGAGTGTGTGGTTAAAAGAATCTGGGAGGGGGGCAACTCTGAATTCACCTGGCTGCCTTTCCACACGTACTTTTCAAAAAGCTTTTCACATTAGCCTTATGTGTGTGTGTGTGTGCGTGTGTAAAGAGAAAAAATGAAGCGAAGGGAGGTAGCACCATGGTGGGCCAGAATGAAGCCAAGATGGGTGGGGCTGCACCTGGGACTCCAAACAGATGAGTGGCAATAGGCTTGCTCAGCCCTGAGAAGCCAATGGGGACACTTCTCTAGAGCTGAGATTGGAGGACTCTGGGAGTCCCAGCAGGTGTGCTCAAAGCCAAGGATGACGAGGGGAACACAAGCAAAAAGATGCTGCTGCCCAGTAGGCCTGTCTCCCTTAGGCCACACTGAAGGTGATGAAACTTTTATTATGGAAAATGTAGACTGTGGATATTGGGGAAAGAAACTGTCCAGTGCAGGGAGTGTGATAAAGAAAGTAAAAACCACGATTACTTTCACCACAGTTCATATTTTAGTCCATTTTCTCTCCATCATTTTTCAGCTCATATTTTTAGCATTGGAAATACACTCCATGTCTGTACCTTGTTCGGTACTTCTTAAGCATTTTATCATAAAAATTTCCAAACATTCAAAAAAGTTGAACATTCTTTGTAGCTAATACACCAAGACTTCCCACCTCGATTGGGCCAGAGGGAAGGTGATGCAACTTTTATGATGGAAAATGCAATCTGTGGATATTAACGATAGAACTTGGTCAGTGCACAAAGTATGAAAAAGTAAATAAAAGCCAAGTTTATTTTCACATAAGTTACTATTTTGGGGCTTCTTTGGTGGCTCAGTGATAAAGAACATGCCTGCCAATGCACGTTACATGCCTGGGTTGGGAAGAGCCCCTGGAGAAGGGATTGGTAACCCACTCCAGTACTCTTGCCTGGAGTATTCCATCGACAGAGGAGCCTGGTGCAAAAGAATCAGACATGAGCAAGGGACTGAGCACACGATATTTAGCCTATCTCCTCCACATCTTTTTTCAGCTCATATTTTTTAAATTTGAAATTATACATCATGTGCATTTTTTTCGTTTTTATTTGCTCTGTACTTTCCCCAGCACTTTATGATAGAACTTTCCAGGCATTCAAGGATGTTGAACAGGTTTTCTAGCTAATGCACAAAGACTGAAGCTAAGGAGAACTGCACAAGGACGGCTCCACTAAGGACAGCTAAGCAGGGCTGTGCTAAGGAGAGTGAGGAGACACCAGGTTTGCTGGCTTCTCTGCCTCATTCCACTCTAATGTACAACCATGAAGTGGTGGGGCCAAATGCCGTGATCTTAATTTCCTGAATGTTGAGCTCTGAGCCAACTTTTTCACACTCCCCTCTTCCACTTTCATCAAGAGGCTCTTGAGTTCTTCTTCAGTTTCTGCTGCAAGGGTGGAGTCATCTCTATATCTGAGGATATTCATATTTCTTCTGCCAATCTTGATTCCAGCTTATGCTCCACCTCGCCCAGCATTTCTCATGATGTACTGTACATATAAGTTAAATAAGCAGGGTGACAATATGCAACCTTGACATACTCCTTTTCCTGTTGGGAACCAATCTATTGTTCCTTGTCCAGTTCTGTTGCTTTCTGACCTGTATACAGGTTTCTCGAGAGGCAGATCATGTGGACTGGTTGTCCCATCTCTTTCAGAATTTTCCACAGTTTATTGTGATCCACACAGTCAAAGGCTTTGGCATAGTCAATAAAGCAGAAACAGATGTTTTCCTGGAACTCTCTCGCTTTTTCAAAGATCCAGCAGATGTTGGCAATTTGATCTCTGATTCCTCTGCCTTTTCTAAAACCAGCTTGAACATCTGGAAGTTCATGGTTCACATATTGCTAAAGCCTAGCTTCGAGAATTTTTTGAGCATTACTTTGCTAGCCTGTGAGATGAGTGCAATTCTGCTGTAGTTTGAGCATTCTTTGGCATTGCCTTTCTTTGGGATTGGAATGAAAACTGACCTTTTCCAGTCCAGTGGCCCCTGCTGAGTTTTCCAAATTTGCGGGCATATTGAGTGCAACACTTTCACAGCATCATCTTCCAGGATTTGAAACAGCTCAACTGGAATTCCATCACCTCCACTAGCTTTGTTTGTAGTGATACTTTCTAAGGCCCACTTCACTTCACATTCCAAGATGTCTGCCTCTAGGTGACTATTCACACCATTGTGATTATCTGGGTCATGAAGATCTTTTTGTACAGTTCTTCTGTGTATTCTTGCCACCTCTTCTTAATATCTTCTGCTTCTGTGTGGATCACAACCCTACCATTTCTGTCCTTTATTGAGTCCATCTTTGCATGAAATATTCCCTTGGTATCTCTAATTTTCTTTAAGAGAAATCTAGTCTTTCCTATTCTATTTTCCCCCTATTTCTTTGCAATCATCACTGAAGAAAGCTTTCTTATCTCTCCTTGCTATTCTTTGGCACTCTGCATTCAGATGCTTATATCTTTCCTTTTCTCCTTTGCTTTTCGCTTCTCTTCTTCTCCTAGCTATATGTAAGGCCTCCTCAGGCAGCCGTTTTGCTTTTTTGCATTTCTTTTTCTTGGGGGTGGTCTTGATCCCTGTCTCCTGTACAATGTCATGAACCTCTGTCCATAGATCATCAGGCACTCTATCAGATCTAGCCCCTTAAATAATATTTCTCACTTCCACTGCATAATTATAAGGGATTTGATTTAGGTAATACCTGAATGGTCTATTGATTTCCCCCAATTTCTTCAATTTAAGTCTGAATTTGGCAATAAGGAATTCATGATCTGAGCCACAGTCAGCTCCTGGTCTTTTTTTGCTGACTGCATAGAGCGTCTCCATATTTGGCAACAAAGAATATAATCAGTCTCATCTTGGTATTGACCATCTGGTGATGTTCACGTTGTAGAGTCTTTAGTGATGTTGGAAGAGGGTGTCTGCTAGCCTTTGCCCTGCTTCGTTCTGTACTTCAAGGCCAAATTTGCCTGTTACTCCAAGTGTTTCTTGACCTCCTACTTTTGCATTCCAGTCCCCTATAATGAAAAGGACATCTTCTTTGGGTATTAGTTTTAAAAGGTCTTGCAGGTCTTCATAGATCAGTTCAACTTCAGCTTCTTCAGCATTACTGTCAGGGCATAGGCTTGGATTACCATGATTTTGAATGGTTTGCCTTAGAAGTGAACTGAGATCATTCTATTGTTTTTGAGATTGCATCCAAATACTGCTTTCATGTTACTCTCTCCACAAATCTCACCCTCTCCTCCCCTCTTGCCATGTCCCTCATTCTGTTCTTTATGTCTGTTTTCCATTGTTGCCCTGAAAATAAATACTTTGGTCCCATCTTTCTAAATTCCATATATATGTGTTAGTAAATGATATTTATCTTTCTCTTTCTGACTTACTTCTCTCTGTATAATAAGGTCTAGGTTCATCCACCTCAGTAGAACTGACTCAGATGCATTTCTATTTGCTGAGTAACATTCCATTGTGGGTATGCCCCACACTTCTTTATCCATTCACGTATGATGCACATGTAGGTTGCTTCCATGTTCTAGCTATTGTAAACAGTGCTGCAGTGAACATTAGGGTACATGTGTGTTTTTTCAATTTTTGTTTCCTCGGGGTATATGCCTAGAAGTAGGATTACTGGTCATTATGGTGGTTTTACTCCTAGTGTTTTAAGGGATCTCCATACTGTGTTCCAAAGTGGCTGTATCAATTTTCATTCCCACTAACAGTGCAAGAGGGTTTCCTTTTCTCCACATCCATTCCAACATTTATTGTTGCAGACTTTTTGATGATGGCCTTTCTGATTGCTGTGAGGTAGTATCTCATTATGGTTTTGATGTGCATTTCCCTATTAATGAGTGACGTTGAGCATCTTCTCATGGCGCTTGTTAGCTGTCTCTATGTCTTGTTTGGAGAAATGTTTCCTTAGGCCTTTTTCTCACTTTTTGCTTGGGTTGTTTGTTTTTCTGGGATTGAGTTGTATGAGCTGCTTGTATATTTTTGGAAATTAATCTTTTGTCATTTGTTTCATTTGCTATTATTTTCTCCCATTCTCAGGGTTGTCTTTTCACCTTGCTTATAGTTTCCTTTGCTATGCAAATCTTTTAAGTTTAATTAGGTCCCACTTTTTAACTTCTGTTTTTATTTCCATTACTCTAGGAGGTAGGTCTTAGAGGATCTTGCTTTGATTTATGTGATCAAGTGTTCTGCCTGTTTTCCTCTAAGAGTTTTATAGTTTCTGGTCTTACATTTAGGTCTTTAATACATTTTGAATTTATCTTTGTTGTGTTGTAAGGAAGTGATCTAATTCTTTCTTTTACAATGTAGCTGTCCAATTTTACCTGCACCACTCATTGGAGAGGTTGTATTTGCCCCATATTCTTGGCCTTCTTTTGTCAAAAATAAGGTACCCATAGGTGCATGGGCTTATTTCTGGGCTCTTTATCTTGTTCCATTTGGTCTATATTTCTGTTTTTTGTGCCAGTACCATACTGTCTTGATGAGTGTAGGTTTGTAATAATCAAAGTCTGGAAGGTTGATTTCCTCCATTTCTATTGCTCATTCTCAAGGCTACTTTGGCCTATTTGGGATCTTCTGTGTTTCCACATGAATTGTGAAATTTTTTCTCCTGGTTATGTTAGAAATACAGTTGGTAATTTGATGAGGATCACTTTGAATCTGTAGATAGCTTGAATAGTAACATAGTTATTTTCACAATATTGATTCTTCCTACACAGGAATATGAAATATCTCTCCATCTGTTTGCATTGTCTTTGATTTCTTTCATCAGAACAATTTTCTGTATGCAGTTCTTTGTCTCCTTAGGTAGGCTTATTCCTACATATTTTATTTTTTGTTTCAGTGGTGAATGGGACTGATTCCATGTCTTTCTTTTTTTCTGTTTTTTCACTGTTCAGTTCAGTTCAGTCACTCAGTCATGTTCAGTTACTCAGTTGTGTCCAACTCTGCAACCCCGTGAACCACAGCACACAAGGGCTCCCTGTCTGTCACCAACTCCCAGAGTCCACCCAAACATATGTCCATTGAATTGATGATGTCATCCAACCATCTCATCCTCTGTCGTCCCTTCTCCTCCTGCCTCAATCTTTCCCAGCATCAGGGTCTTTTCAATTGAGTCAACTCTTTGCATCAGGTGGCCAAAGTATTGGAGGTTCAGCTTCAACATCAGTCCGTAAATGAACACCCAGGACTGATCTCCTTTAGGATGGACTGGTTGGATCTCCTTGCAGTCCAAGGGACTCTCAAGAGTCTTCTCCAACATCACAGTTCAAAGGCATCAATTCTTTGGCTCTCAGCTTTCTTCACAGTCCAACTCTCACATCCACACATGACCACTGGAAAAACCATGCCTTGACTAGACAGACCTTTGTTGACAAAGTAATGTCTTTGCTTTTGAATATGCTATCTAGTTGGTCATAACTTTTCTTCAAGGAGTAAGCGTCTTTTAATTTCATGGCGCAGTCACCATCTGCAGTGATTTTGGAGCCCAGAAAAATACAGTCTGCCACTGTTTCCCCATCTAACTGCCATAAAGTGATGGAACTGGAAGCCATGATCTTAGTTTTTCTGAATGTTGAGCTTTAAGCCAACTTTTTCACTCTCCCTGTTTCACTTTCATCAAGAGGCTCATTAGCTCTTCTTCACTTTCTGCATAAGGGTGGTGTCATCTGTATATCTGAGTTACTGATATTTCTCGATTTTTTTTCTTTTACATTTGAATAGAAATTTATTACTTTTATTCTCTATTTTCTTTTCTATTAGGGGAAAAAAAAAGAAATCTTAAGGACGGTTGTCACTTGCTGCGAAATTGAGGGTAGTCTTTCTCTGGGGTTTAGTCTCTTCTCCTGACTCTTGTAACCCATGGACTGTAGCCTTCCTTGTCCATGCATACTGGCATAATATAAGCATTTCCTCTGCATATAAGGCAGGTGACAGTATACAGGCTTGACGTACTCCTTTTCCTATTTGGAACCAGTCTGTTCTCCATGTCCAGTTCTAACTGTTACTTCCTGACCTGCATTCAGGTTTCTCAACAGGCAGATATTTTATTTCTTGTTTCAATGGTGAATGGGATTGATTCCATTTCTTTTTCTGATTTTTCATTGTTAGTATATAGGAATGCAAGTGATTATTGTGTATTCATTTTGTATTCTGAGACTTTGCTGATTAGCTCTAATAATTTTCTGCCTTTACAATATAAGGAGGTGTTATAATATGGGTCCCATTGCAAATCATCGAGATAGAGTTTCAACGCCATTCTTTTCATTCCTCTTGGAGTCTGGATATTGCATGTTTGACTTTCTCGAACTGATTCTGTGCTCTACTGGATGGACATATATGAAGGAAGTAAATAGGTCAAATGGGATTGCCAATATAAGGGATCTTATAAATGGCAATGGGATCATACTTATAATTACTTAAGTGTAAATGGGTTGAACACCAACCAAAAGACAAAGACTGGCTGAATGGATACAAAAACAAGACCACTATATATGTTGTCTACAAGAGACCCACCTTGAAACAGGGGACACATACAGACTGAAAGTGAAGGGCTGGGAAAGTTATTCCACCAAATAAAGACCAAAAGAAAGCAAGAGTAGCAATACTCATATCAGATAAAATAGCCTTTAAAAAAAGGTGGTGAAAAGGACAAAGAAGGACACTTCATAATGATCAAAAGATCAATCCAAGAAGAAGATATAATATTATAAATATACATGCACCCAACATAGGAGCACCACAATATGTCAGACAAATGCTAACAACTGTGAAAAGGGAAATTAGCAATAACAGAATAATAGTGGGAGACTTTAATACCCCACTCACACCTATGGATAGATCAACTAAACACAAAATTAACAAGGAATCACAAACTTTAAATGATACAATAGATCCAGTTAGACCTAATTGATATCTATAGGACATTTCACCCAAAACAATGAATTTCACTTTTTTCTCAGTGCACAAGGAACCTTCTCCAGGATAGATCACATCCTGGGCCATAAACTAGCCTTAGTAAATTCAAAATAATGGAAATCATTCCAAGCATCTTTTCTGACTACAGTGCAGTAAGATTAGATGTCAATTACAGAGAGAAACTATTAAAAATTCCTACATATGGAGGCTGAACAACACGCTGCTGAATAACCAACAAATCACAGAAAAATCAAAAAGAAATCAAAATATGCATTGAAAAAATGAAATGAAAACACAACAACCAAAATCTATGGGACACTGTACATCAGTGGTAGGGAAGGTTCATAGCAATACAGGTTTACCTCAGAAACAAACAAACAAAAAAGTCAAATAAATAACCTAACTCTACACCTAAAGCAACTAGTAAAGGAGAAATGAAGAACCCCGGGTTAGTAGAAGGAAAGAAATCTTAAAAATTAGGGCAGAAATAAATGCAAAAGAAAGAAAAGAGACCATAGCAAAATCAACAAACAAAGCTGGTTCTTTGAGAAGATAAATACAATTGACAAACGATTAGCCTGACTCATCAAGAAACAAAGGGAGAAGAAAGAAATTAGAAATGAAAATGGAGAAATCACAACAGACAAAGGATCATAAGAGACTACTATCAGCAACTATATGCCAATAAAATGGACAACTTGGAAGAAATTGACAAATTGTTAGAAAAATACAACTTTCCAAAGCTGAACCAGGAAGAAATAGAAAATCTTAACAGACCCATCACAAGCACAGAAATTGAAACTGTAATCAGATATCTCCCAGCAAACAAAGTCCAGGACCAGATGGCTTTAGCTGAATTCTGCCAAAACTTTAGAGAAGAGCCTACACCTATCCTACTCAAATGCTTCCAGAAATTGCAGAGGAAGGTAAACTCCAAACTCATTCTATGAGGCCACCATCAGCCTATTACCACAACCTGACAAAGATGCACAAAAAGGAAAACTACAGGCAACATCACTGATTAACATAGATCAAAATCTTAACAAATTCCAGCAAACAAATCCAACAACATATTAAAAACATTCACAAATTGGGCTTTAACCCCAAGGATGCAAGGATTCTTCAGTATCCACAAATCAATCAATGTAATAACAACATTAACAATGGAAAGATAAAAATCATATGATTCTCAGTAGATGCAGAGAAGCTTTTGACAAAATTCAACATCCATTTATGATAATAAAAAAAAC
>NW_017216358.1:0-13240 GCF_001704415.2 Capra hircus
TTTAGCAGAGGTGACAAATAATACACGGCCTTCTGACGTTTACTCCATTTTTCCCTCTATTTTTTTGGAACCAGTCTGTTGTTTCCTATGTCCAGCTTCCGTACACTGTCCTGTTTCTGACCTGACCATACAGGCTTTCCTCAGCAGGCAGCCCGTCAGTCAGTGTCTGGTATTCCATCTCTTTTCAGAATTCTGCACAGTTGATTGCTGGATGCCACACAGTCAAATTGCTTTAGCATAGTCAATTAAATTGCAGAATAGATGTTTTTCATGGAAACTCTCTTGCTTTTCACCATGCACTCCAGCGGATGTTGCAATTTGAATTCTCTGTTCCTCTGCGCTTTGCCTTTTCGAAAACCAGCTTGAACATCTGGGAGTTCACAGTTCACGATATTGCTGAAGCCTGGCTTAGAGAATTTTGAACATTACTTTACTAGCATGTGAGATGAGTGCAATTGTGTGGTAGATTGAGCATTCTTTAGCATTGCCTTTCTTTGGGATTGGAATGAAAACTGACCTTTTCCAGTCCTGTGGCCACTGCTGAGTTTTCCAAATATGCTAGCATATTGAGTTCAGCACTTTCACAGCATCATCTTTCAGGATTTGAAACAGCTCCACTGGAATTCCATCATCTCTCACTAGCTTTTTTCATAGTGATGCTTTCTAAGGCCCACTTGACTTCACATTCCAGGATGTCTGGCTCTAGGTGAGTGATCACACCATTATGATTATCCAGGTCATGAAGATCTTTTTTGTATAGTTCTTCTGTGTATTCTTGCCACCTCTTAATATCTTCTGCTTCTGTTAGGTCCATACATTTCTGTCCTTTATCGAGCCCATCTTTGCATGAAATGTTCCCTTGGTATCTCTAATTTTTCCTGAAGAGATCTCTAGTCTTTCCCATTCTGTTCTTTTCCTCTATTTCTTGCATTGATTGCTGAGAAAAGCTTTCTTTAGTTCTTCTAGATATTCTTTGGAACTCTGCATTCAGATGCTTATCTCTTTCCTTTTCTCCTTTGCTTTTCACTTCTCTTCTTTTCACAGCTATTTGTAAGGCCTCTCCAGACAGCCATTTTGCTTTTTTGCATTTATTTTCCATGGGGATGGTCTTAATCCCTGTCTCCTCTACAGTGTCACAAACCTCCCTCCATAGTTCATCAGCACTCTATCTATCAGATCTAGGCCATTAAATCTATTTCTCACTTCCACTGTGTATAATCATAAGGGATTTGATTTAGGTCATACCTGAATGGTCTAGTGGTTTTCCCCACTTTCTTCAATTTAAGTCTGAATTTGGCAATAGGGAGTTCATGATCTGAGCCACAGTCCAGCTTGTTTTTGTTGACTGTATAGAGCTTCTCCATCTTTGGCTGCAAAGAATATAATCAGTCTGATTTCGGTGTTGACCATCTGGTGATGTCCATGTGTAGAGTCTTCTCTTGTGTTGTTGGAAGAGGGTGTTTGCTATGACCAGTGCATTTTCTTGGCAAAAACTCTGTTAGTCTTTGCCCTGCTTCATTCCATATTCCAAAGCCAAATTTGCCTGTTACTCCAGGTGTTTCTTGACTTCCTACTTTTGCATTCCAGTTCTCTGTAATGAAAGGGACATCTTTTGTGGGTGTTAGCTCTAAAAGGTCTTGTAGGTCTTCATAGAACCGTTCAATTTCAGCTTCTTCAGCATTACTGGTTGGGGCATAGACTTGGAT
The DNA here is from genome assembly GCF_001704415.2 of Capra hircus. NCBI lineage: Eukaryota > Metazoa > Chordata > Mammalia > Artiodactyla > Bovidae > Capra > Capra hircus. The sequence continues at coordinate 1,707 of NW_017216358.1, forward strand.
TACTGTGATACTGAATGGTTTGCCCTGGAGACAAACAGAGATCATTGTGTCATTTTTGAGATTGCATCCAAGTACTGCATTTTGGACTCTTTTGTTGACCATGATGGCTACTCCATTTCTTCTGAGGGATTCCTGCCCACAGTAGTAGATATGATGGTCATCTGAGTTAAATTCACCCATTCCAGTCCATTTTAGTTTGCTGATTCCTAAAATGTCGACGTTCACTCTTGCCATCTCCTGTTTGACCACATCCCAATTTTACCTTGATTCATGGACCTGACATTCCAGGTTCCTATGCTATATTGCTCTTTACAGCATTGGACCTTGCTTCACCAGTCATATCCGCAGCTGGGTATTGTTTTTGCTTTGGCTCCATCCCTTCATTTTTTCTGGAGTTATTTCTCCACTGATCTCCAGTAGCATATTGGGCACCTACTGACCTGGGGAGTTCCTCTTTCTGTATCCTATCATTTTGCCTTTTCATACTGTTCATGGGGTTCTCAAGGCAAGAATACTGAAGTGGTTTGCCATTCCCTTCTCCCGTGGACCACATTGTGTCAGACCTCTCCAACATGCCCGCCTGTCTTGGGTGGCCCCATAGAGCATGGCTTAGTTTCATTGAATTAGACAAGGCTGTGGTCCTAGTGTGATTAGATTGACTAGTTTTCTGTGATTATGGTTTCAGTGTGTCTGCCCTCTTGCAACACTTGCCATCTGACTTGGGTTTCTCTTACCTTTGACGTGGGGAATCTCTTCACGGCTGCTCCAGCAAAGTGCAGCTGCTGCTCCTTTCCTTGGACGAGGGGTATCTCCTCACCGCTGCCCCTCCCAACCTTGAATGGGGAATAGTTCCTCTAAGGCCATCTGGCGCCCACGCAGCCACTGCTCCTTGGATGTGGGGTCGCTCCTCCCGGCCGCCGCCCCTGGCCTTGGTTGGGGGTAGCTCCTCTAGGCTGCTCCTGTGCTGACAAAGTCTAAAAGACAGATGGTTTTAAAAATGAAATAAAGTTAAATAAATGCTCCTTTGAGGCATGTGCTGCTTATACTATCCACTTCTCTTTCACCCACACTTTTCCTGGACTTTTAATGTCTGGTTTATTACTTTCCTCTCAAACATGAGCCCTGCTTTTTATCCTGGAAGACTTTAGTGCCCCAGTGTACAATCCATCCAGCACCTTGGACTCATGGCTTGTGCCTTTGATGAATATTTATGGAGTGTTGTGATATACTGGGCACTGTCAGAGGTGTGGTGTGAAGGCTGTAGCAATGAACAAATGGACAAAAATTCCTGTCCACAAGAACCTTACCATCAGGAGGACAGGAGTAGGGGAGAGAGTTAACCCATCAGTAAACAAATAATCATGCATAGAATGTCCGTTGGTGATAAACAGATGGAAAAGAATGAAGCAGGGAAACAAGGTAGGCAATGATGGGAGAGAAGAATCACTTTTATATGTGAGAGAAGGAATTTCAACAAGGGTAGCCTTCATTGAGCAGATGATATTTGGGCAAAGACCTGGAGGAAGTGAGGGAGCTGCCATGTAAATATCTTGCAGGAGAGCATTACAGGCAGAGAGAACCGAGAGTGCAGCTGTCTTAAGGCAGGAGCGTACCTGGCTGGGAAGGGGCCGATATGGCTGAAGCTGAGTTCATGAAGGGAGAGTAGAAGACAAGGTCAGGGAGCCGCAAGAGCCCAGGTCTTCTTAGGCCTTGCATGAAATTGTACGGACTATGGCTGTTACTCTGAATTGAGATGGTGAGCCTTTAGAAGGGAGGGTTCTGGCTGGAGAATGGGATAGAGTCTGACTTACATTTGAAGCTTACTTGATTTCACTTGTCTCCACTCACCTTCATCTCTACTCAACTTTGATCATGTGTCCCTCTTGCCAGCTCATGTATTTTTCCATTGCCCTGAACTACTACACCTCTGAAATCTTAAACTCAAGTAGTATGATAGCAAAGCTTCTTCGCTCAGTCCTGTCTGACTCTTTGTGAGGCCATGGACTATATAGCCCCTGGAATTCTCCAGCCCAGAATACTGGAGCGGATAGCCTTTTCCTTCTCCCAGGGAATCTTCCCAACCCAAGGATCGAACCCAGGCTTCCCACATTGCAGGTGGATTCTTTACCAGCTGAGCCACAAGGGAAGCCCAGGAATACTGGAGTGGGTAGCCTATCCCTTCTCCAGTGGATCTTCCTGACCCAGGAATTGAAATGGGGTCTCATGCTTTGCAGACAGGTTCTTCACCAACTGACCTATCAGGTAAGTTAAAGATTGTACACCCACCCCTTCATTCTAATTACGCTTTCTCTTTCACCTTAGCTAAATCTCTCATCTCTTGACTCTACTGAGTTCTTCCTAGTTATCAGTCCTTCTGGCTTCTCTTCTTCTCCTCTCCCTCCTAAACCCCATAGTGCAACTTTTTTTAGCAATTGTAATGTGTTAACATTCTCGTCTGGTTAGTATTTCAGCAAAGCCCAAACCATAGATCATTCCATTGGATCTTGGTCCTGGCTGCACATGAGAATCACCTGGGATGCTTTAAAAGGAGCTGATGCCTGATTTCATTGGCCTAGAATGGGGCCCCTAAGTTGGTCTTTTTAAGCTCTGTCAGTGATTCTAATGAACCACCAGATAAGCGACAGGCTCTTATCCTATACTTCTGCACCTGGGCAGGAAACCAATCTCAGTTGTTCCCTAAAACTACTGGGAAATCTGACAAAGTGTGACCCTAGTAAGCTACATCTCACATTCCTCTCGATGGGTAAATTACCCTCCCCCAGCCTCCAACCCCACACTTGTCCATGTCTCTGTTAGAAGGTGGCTTCATTTTCCATTTCATAGAGAAAATAAGAGGCTTCCTTGGCCTCAAATTCCTGTCTTGCCGCCTAGATGCATCTCTTGTTGTTGTTCAGTCACCCAGTTGTGTCCGACTCTTTGCCACCCCATGGACTGCAGCATGCCAGGCTTCCCTGTCCTTCACTATCTCCTGGAGTTTGCTGTAACTCATGTCCACTGAGTCAGTGATGCCATCCAACCATCTCATCCTCTGTTTCCCCCTTCTTCTTCTCCACTTTTATTCAGTTGTCTCATCCACCCTTACCAAAACTTTCCTCTATCTTGAGGATCTTCAACATGTTTCTTACCATGGGCTCCTTTCAGAATATTTACAGTGTTTTATCTTTCAAGACTTTCTTTTCAATCCCATATCCTTCTTCTCTAGCTACTGCCCTATGTCTCTTCTCCCCTTCATTGCCAAGCTTCTTGAACAGTGAATCTCCTCAGCCTGTGCCATCCCCTCTGCTTCCATTTATTTCCACAGTGGAATCTGGTTTCTGTCCTCATCACTCCCCTGAAACATCTTTTGCTGTGGACACCAGTGATTTCCCAACTGACAAATCTAATGAGCATTTCTCAGTCTTTTGACTTACTTGGTGTTTCTGAATCATTAATTTTTACTGCCTGCCTTCCTGAAAATTTGTTCTCCAGTGGATTCCAGTGCTCTTTCTTGATTCACCTCCCTCTTCTGTGGCTGCTTTTTGAGCTTCGCTTTCTTTTCCCAAACCCAAAATATCAGTGTTCCCAGGAAGCGCTTTCTGTTTTCCTACTGTGTGCTTGCATGCTAAGTCACTTCAGTCGTATCTGACTCTGTGACTCTATGGACTGTAGCCCACCAGGTTCCTCCATCCATGGAATTCTCCAGGCAAGAATACTGGAGTGGGTTACCATGCTCTCCCCCGGGCATCTTTCCAACCCAGGGATCGAATCCGCATCTCTTATGTCTTCTTCATCTTAGGGGGATCGTTTACCACTAGCGCCACCTGGGAAGCCCTTCTTTTCCTACTCCTTCACACTTTTTCTTGGAAATTTTATCCATGCCTGTGACTTCAGCTATCACCTACATTTTATAACTCGCAGATGTGTACCTTCACCACAGATCTCTCTCCGAGCCCTAGATCTGTTTATGAAAGTGGCTATGGGCTGTCTCTGCCTAGAAATTCCACTCAATGTCCCAAACTGAATGTGACCTTTTATATACTCTGGCTCCACTAAATGAGAAATCTGAGTCATCCAAAATTCTTCTATCATCTTCCTCACTTTCTACAATGACCAGTTCCTCCCAAGTCTATCTCGCAACCATCTCTCATATGTTTGTTCTTGGCATCTTGACTGCCCCTTCTTTGAATTCCCATCATCTGTCACCTGTACCATTGTAGTATCTTCCTAACTGGAGCACCTGGCTCTATAGCAACCTCCTTAAAGCTGTCTTTGGAACCCAAAGAATCCTTCTACAATGGAAAACTTACTGTGTTTCTGCTCTGCTCATATGTCATCAGCGACTCCCAGGGACTCATAGCAGTGGTTTTCAAGTTTAATGTACAGGGGTCCCTGTGCATGTTCTGGAGTAAAGGTGAGGGGCAGTGAGCTGAGTGCACCACTCGCCAGGGTGAAACTCTTCAATCAGGGCAACTGTGCTTTGTGTGTATTATTCTGGGCAACTGAAGACATTCTCCATTAGAGTGAAAATTCTGGAGCCAGAAGAAAAAATTTGAATGCCATTGACCTTGATCTTCACAACCGACTTTAACAAGTTCACTGTTTATCACGAACAGAAGAATATCTCTTATATCAAGAGTATGAAAGCTTCATAGAGCTTGTATTCAGGAACTTTGACCCTTCCAGATGTGTGTAGTTGGTTGCCAAGGTCCAGACCAGACTGAGGGCTCTCACAGCTTGACGTGACTTTTGGTGATTGTTCTAAGGCCCTTCCTCCTCTGTTTGAGGTGCCTGGTGCCTGTCATGGACGTGAACATTGAACTCTGCCTGAAGAACACCCAGGGCCTTCATGCAGGCACCATCCCTAGGCAGTCTCAGATATTAAATTACACCCTGTCCCATAACTTGCATTTTTCTCCTTGACATTATCTCTCATATGCTTCCAAATGATTAAAGAGTCTTTTTAAAACCTGTAGAAGAGCCCACTGAATCAAAGCTTGTTCCATGTTTACTTTCTCAGAACTAGGAGAACCTTAAGAAACCCTGTCTAGCCCCATGCTGTGATCTTAGTGAAAACTGATTCTCCATGAGCTTAGTTCTCATGCCAGCTCATGGACCATGGCCCTGCTTGTACTCTTCCAAACTGGGATTGAGTTCAGGCTGGAGGCTTTTCATCTGCCTTCAAGAAAGGGGAACACGCACATTGTCACTTATAAAAAGGGAATCTTGGCATTGACAAATCCGGTGGTTCCCAGTTCCATGTTATAAAATAGTCTTAATCTGTCTAGTTCAGAGAATGTTCAGGCTGAGTCAGCTGTAGCCACACCCTGGCGTGACCTGAGCCTCTAGTGTCATTTCTCCCTAAGCCAAGTTAAAACTGCTTGTTAGTATAAGCACAAAAGCAGCAACCAGATTCTAATGCTACTCACTGAACAATCAATCATTCCCTGAACAAGGAGGATGTTGGCTGAGGTGATCTCTAGGCACCCCTTCAGTTCCAATACCCTGAGTCTTCAAGGCTAGGAGGCAATGAGTGTGAAAGATGCTTTGAAAAGTTCAAAATGCTATATAGTGGTGGGGTGTTCTTAATTAAACTTACTGCTTTAAGTTCCCATAACAGCAGCAGAAGAAATAAAGGGCCCTTCCTGATGAACAGACAACTGGGCAGGTCAGCATCTGACTCATCTGCAGTTGGCAGAATAGTGTTGTTTATCAGGGAGCAAAATAAGAAGAACAGCTATTATTTATTGAGACAGGATCATATGCCAGCAGTATGCTAGTGACCTTCATAAACATTTTTGTTATTTATTCTCACAATAACCCTGTCATTATTATCATTGTTACCCTTTTACAGATGAGGAAACTGAGGCTCTGGGAAGTTAAGTGACTCAGTTGAGGTCACACACCTAGTAAGGGAGGGAGCTAAGATTGGAACCATGATTTTTCTTATTCGAAAAGCTCAACCACTTTCAAATATGTGAAAAGTGGAAACTTATTTCCTACCCTAGTGCTTCTCAAATGTTGATGAGCAGCTGAATCACCAACCAGATTGCTGATTCAGGTTAGGGTCTGAGCTTCCACATTTCTGACAGGGTCCCAGATACTGTTGATAGAGCAAATCCATGAACCCCATTGAGTAGTAAGAGGCTAGAGGCCTTTCTAGAGGAAGCCCTGGGCTCCATGTGCTCCCAGGGCCAGGCCACACAGGCTGTGCCCTGCAAAACTCCAGGGGGCACCATTTGCATTCTACTCTGTGCAGTGTGCCTCCTGGGGTCCCATGCTGGGGTAAACCTCCAGTTTGGAGTGAGACCCCAAGGAACAGTGAGCAGATCAACAGACTCTTCATCCCCTGGGATCCAGTCTGAAGAAGGGAAAGTGCTTTCCTTTCCCCCACAAATGAAAAATTGATCATCCCAGTTGAGAAAGGCGAAGCGGGTCTGCTCACAATGAGGGTGGCCCATTTGGTGTTCAAGGATGAGCTGGGAAGGAGGGAAAAAAGGAAGCTGGCAGGCTGGCTGGTTAGCAGGCTGGCTGGCGTGGCTGGCTCCATTCTTATGCTAACAAAGCTGTGATTCCAGGCTGCAGCTGCTGCTCAGAGGGGGCTTGGGGCCATTCATAGCAGCTTTCTTTCTGAGTGCCAGACCCCCAGAACAGGTGCGGCCCCACTTGTTATTTTGTGCAGCCCTGACTGTCCAGACAGGGAGCTGATTATCACTGTGAATTGGGGATTACTGCTGATTTACCAGCTTCTGTCAAACAAAGGGGCCGGCCTCAAGACAGCTGTCTCTTCTAGCCAGCATGAGGCTAACTGCCCCAAAAGCCATGTGGGCCACGAGGAGGTGAGATTGAAGTGGAAACAGGACAGAGGAAAATAAAAAGTCCAGGCAGCATTTTTTCTGGGACAGGTCAAAATGTCAGAGAGTCAGAGGGCTGGGAGCTTAAGCCCAAAGTCTCCCAGCAGGAGATCAAAACCAAGGGAACTAGGCCAAGCACCCCTTCTCTGACTGGCGGTTTCTGCCTTGAACCCCATGGCCTGAGCTCTGCTGAAGTGGCCAAGTTTGTGGGAAGGCCCTCATTGTCTCACTGTCCCCTTCCTCCATCTCACCCTCAGTGCCAGGCTTTGAGAACAAGACAATCAGCTGCCATTCAGAGCAAGAGGGGAGACCTATTAGCCCTGTGGTTTACAAGCCCAGTTCCAAAGTAAGGCAGATTGGAGCTGGATCTTGACCCCTTAGCAGCCTCATCAGCTTAGGCCATCGTTTGATTTCTCCAAACCCAAGTTTTTCCTAGAAAGATAACAACAGTACCTCTATCATGGAGCTACTGTGAAGATTTATTACCACTAACAATGACAGCTAACACTGGGAAGCACCTGGTATGGACCAAGCCCTCTCCTAAGCACTTCACATGTTCACCATAACCCTGTGAAATAGGTACTCTGATTATCGCTGTTTTATAGATGCAAAACCCAAGAATAAAAGAAGGGTTAACTTGCCCAAGGTCACACAGGTAGTAAGTGGGCAGCTCTCACTGTTTGCAGATGACATGATCCTCTACATAGAAAACCCTAAAGACTCCACCAGAAAACTACTAGAGCTAATCAATGAATATAGTAAAGTGGCAGGATATTAAATCAACACACAGAAATCTCTTGCATTCCTATACACTAATAATGAGAAAATAGAAAAAGAAATTAAGGAAACAATTCCGTTCACCATTGCAACAAAAAGAATAAAATACTTAGGAATATATCTACCTAAAGAAACTAAAGACCTATATTTAGAAAACTATAAAACACTGATGAAAGAAATCAAAGAGGACACTAACAGATGGAGAAGTATACCATGTTCGTGGATCGGAAGAATCAATATAGTGAAAATGAGTATACTACCCAAAGCAATCTATAGATTCAATGCAATCCCTATCAAGCTACCAGCGGTATTTTTCACAGAGCTAGAACAAATAATTTCACAATTTGTATGAAAATACAAAAAACCCCTCGAGTAGCCAAAGCAGTCTTGAGAAAGAAGAATGGAACTGGAGGACTCAACCTGCCTGACTTCAGGCTCTACTACAAAGCCACAGTCATCAAGACAGTATGGTACTGGCACAAAGACAGAACTATAGATCAATGGAACAAAATAGAAAGCCCAAAGATAAATCTACACACCTATGGACACCTTATCTTTGACAGAGGAGGTGAGAGTATACAATGGATTAAAGACAATCTTTTTAAAAAGTGGTGCTGGGAAAACTGGTCAACCACTTGTAAAAGAATGGAACTAGATCACTTTCTAACACCATACACAAAAGTAAACTCAAAATGGATTACAGATCTAAATGTAAGACCAGAAACTATACAACTCCTAGAGGAGAACATAGGCAAAACACTCTCCAACATAAATCACAGCAGGATCCTTTATGACCCGCCTCCCAGAATACTGGAAATAAAAGCAAAAGTAAGCAAATGGGACCTAATTAAAATTAAAAGCTTCTGCACAACAAAGGAAACTATAAGCAAGGTGAAAAGACAGCCTTCTGAATGGGAGAAAATAATAGCAAATGAAGCAACTGACAAACAACTAATCTCAAAATTATACAAGCAACTTATGCAGCTCAATTCCAGAAAAATAAATGACCAATCAAAAAATGGGCCAAAGAACTAAATAGACATTTTCTCCAAAGAAGACATACAGATGGCTAACAAACACATGAAAAGATGCTCAACATCACTCATTATCAGAGAAATGCAAATCAAAACCACAATGAGGTACCATTTCACACCAGCCAGAATGGCTACGATCCAAAAGTCTACAAGCAATAAATGCTGGAGAGGGTGTGGAGAAAAGGGAACCCTCTTACACTGTTGGTGGGAATACAAGCTAGTACAGCCACTATGGAGAACAGTGTGGAGATTCCTTAAAAAACTGGAAATAGAACTGCCTTATGACCCAGCAATCCCACTGCTGGGCATACACCCCGAGGAAACCAGAATTGAAAGAGACACGTGTACCCCAATGTTCACTGCAGCACTGTTTATAATAGCCAGGACATGGAAGCAACCTAGATGTCCATCAGCAGACCAATGGATAAGAAAGCAGTGGTACATATACACAATGGAGTATTACTCAGCCATCAAAAAGAATACATTTGAATCAGTTCTACTGATGTGGATGAAACTGGAGCCGATCATACAGAATGAAGAAGTCAGAAAGAAAAACACCAATACAGTATACTAATGCATACATATGGAATTTAGAAAGATGGTAATGATAACCCTGTATGCGAGACAGCAAAAGACACAGATGTATAGAACAGTCTTTTGGACTCAGTGGGAAAGGGAGAGGGTGGGATGATTTGGGAGAATGGCATTGAAACATGTATAATATCATATAAGAAATGAATCGCCAGTCTAGGTTCAATGCAGGGTGCAGGATGTTTGGGACTGGTACACTAGGATGACCGGAGGGATGGTGTGTGGAGGGGAGGTGGGTGGGGGGTTCGGGATTGGGAACACGTATACACCTGTGGTGGATTCATGTTGATGTGTGGCAAACCAATACAATATTGGAAAGTAAATAATAATAATAATGAAGTTAAAAAGAAAAAAACAGCTGAGAATCAAACTTGGGCAGCCTGTCAGGCTGTCTCTTAAGCACTAATGCTTTCCTCCACCACAGACTTGTGTAGAGTGATGAGCACAGTGCTCAGCACATGTAAATGTCTGGTAGATGGGGCGGTTACAATTCATTCAGGTGATGTAGCCAATGAACGACTAAATATGTGTCACCTAGAAAAGGAATATATTTTTCTTATATGAAAAATGGGTTTCCACAACTGGAGTCTCCATAATGGAAAGAACGGTGGTCTTTGTTGGCCCCAGCGCTCCAGCTCCATTCACTCCACACAAAGGGGGGGGGGGTCAATTCATCTTTCTGCTTGGCTTAGCAGACCAGTTTTGATGTCCAGAGCAGCTTTTCACCTCTACTCACCGAACTGTCTCCTCTTCAATCTACACCTTCCATAGGCCCACTGCTCCCCCACCCAAACCTTTATCCCTGTAAATTTGATTCACTTAGTATGTCAGAGAAAGTGAGAGTAGGAAAGAGAGAGGGAAGGAAAAAAGGAGATAGAGAAGGAGAGGGGGAGAGAGAGGGAGTGAGACCCCTTCTTAGAAAAATGAGAAGGGAAGATAGTACCAACAGTCCCATTCAAATGTAAATGTTTTGTAAGAATTTTTATTGACAAAGAACTACGCTCACTAGCTGTGATTGAGAAGGCAGGCTACAAGATATACTGAGTGTGACGCTCTTTTGGAGTGTCTCAGTAAACACAGAAAAAAGACTGGAAGGAGATTCATCAATATATTAATAGTAATTATCTGGAGGTAGTGAGGTTGCAGATTATTTTGCTCCTTTAATTTTTCTCTATAATGTCACCAGAATTCCATATGAGTATGTGTGATTTTTTAATTTAAACAACTTTTAAGGAAGAGAAAAATAGGGGCAAGATATGTTTTATAGTCTGTGTCAGGGATGATTCCGCCCCCCATCTTTGAGAGGAAGCTTTCAAATGTCCTTTGCATGCATGCTCAGTCACTCAATCATATCCGATTATTTGTGAACCTATGAACTGTAGCCCATCAGACCCCTCTGTCCATGGGATTCTCCAGGCAAGAATACTGGAGTGGGTTGCCTTTTCCTACTTCAGGGGATCTTCCCAGCCCAGCAATTGAACCCATGTTTCCCACGTCTCCTGCATTGCACGTGGATTCTTTTTCATGAAGCCACTGGGGAAGCCCTTTATGTCCTGCCAAAGAGCATTCCTTGTGTGCAAGGGAATGCTAAACCACTCAACAGGGCCTCAGAGAGCTTTCAGACATATGCTCAACTCTCACTTCAAGAGTATATAGTCTTCCTGCCCAGTCAGGCAGGTAGGGAAGGAGAGCCCTGACCTTAAAACACCCTGTGTCCCTGACTGGTTCAGGAAACCAGCAGTACAGTTAACATCCTAAAGGTTTGCCATATTCGGCAAGAACCTGAACAGGGCTGAGGGAGTGGGGCCAAAGCAAATAAATTAGGAATTAGTGAGTGAGAGGGCTCAGAACTGATAACAGAAAGGTGAGGACTAGAGGTATCTTTCCTGAACTGGAGGCTTCTCATGCAGAGTTCCTATTTGGGGCATGGCCTTGTTAGAAATGGGTGAAAGTTCAGGCAGGCAGAGGGTTGGGGACAAAGGCATGACCAGAGGCCACAAGCTCAAATGCCTTTGGGAGGGGGCAGGCCATAGCTAAACGACTACCAGGACCTTGGTGAGGACTCTGATAGCTAGAGAGAGCAATTCCCACATAAAAAAAGCCTGGCAATGTGGGCCAGGGTTTCCATGTCTTAGGACTTTTCAAGAGAAAATAGAAATACAGAAGTTTATACAAAATCTCTCAACCTTTTTTTTTAAAGTTGAAACAAAATGCATATACAGTTCACAGTTTTTTAGACTTTTTTTGAAAAAAATTATTTTTATTACTTTTGGGCGCCGCT
>NW_017216359.1:0-13239 GCF_001704415.2 Capra hircus
GCGAGTTTGTTGTGATGCAAGCCAGTACCAAGGAGTTGTGTGTAGTTTAATAAAAGGCAGAAGTAGATGCTTTTTTTAATGGAACCTCTTGCTCTCTTCTATGATGGTAATCTTATCTCTAGTTCCTCTGCCTTTTCTAAATCTAGCTTGAACATCTGTAAGTTCATGGTTCATGTACTATTGAAGCCTGGCTTGGAGAATTTTGAACATTACTTTGGTAGCATGTGAGATGAGTGCAACTGTGTGGTAGTTTGAACATTCTTTGCATTGCCTTTCTTTGGGATTGGAGTGAAAACAGCTTTTCCAGTCCTGTGACCACTACTGAGTTTTCCAGATTTGCTCGTATTATTGAGTGTAGCACTTTCACACCATCATCTTTTTAGTATTTGAAATAGTTCAGCTGGAATTCCATCACCTCCACTAGCTTTGTTCTTGGTGATGCTTCCTAAGGCCCACTTGACTTCACATTCCAGGATGTCTGGCTCTATATGAGTGTTCACACCATCATGGTTATCTGGGGTTCTAAGATTTTTTTGTATAGTTCTTCTGTGCATTCTTGCCACCTCTTCTTTTTATCTCTTCTGATACTCTTAGGTCCATACCATTTCTGTCCTGTATTGTTCCCATCTTTGCCTTAAATTTTCCCTTGGTGTATCTAATTTTCCTGAAAGAACACTAATCTTCATTCTATTGTTTCCTCTATTGCTTGTATTGATCTCTGAGGAAGACTTTCTTATTTCTCCTTGCTATTCTTTGGAACTCTGTATTCAAATGGGTATATCTTTCATTTTTTCCTTTGCCTTTAGCTTCTCTTCTTTTCTCAGTTGTTTGTAAGCCCTCTTCAGACAACCATTTTGCCTTCTTGTATTTCTTTTTCTTGAGATGGCCTTGATCACTACCTCCTGTACAATGTCCAAAACTCTGTCCATAGATCTTCAGGCACTCTGTCTATCATATCTAATCCCTTGAATCTATTTCTCATTTCCACTGTAGCATCATAAGGGATTTATTTAGGTCATACCTGAATGATCTAGAGGTTTTCCCTAGTTTCTTTAAATCTGAATTTGGCATTAAGGAGTTCACCATTTGAGCTTCACTATGGTCTTGTTTTTTCTGACTGTATAGAGCTTCTCCATCTTTGGCTGCAAAGAATATAATCAGTCTGTTTTTGGTATTGACCATCTGGTGATGTCCATGTGTAGAGTCTTCTCTTGTGTTGTTGAAGAGGGTGTTTGCTATGACCAGTGCATTCTCTTGGCAAAACTCTGTTAGACTTTGCACTGCTTCATTTTGTACTCAAGGCCAAATTTGCCTGTTACTCCAGGTGTTTCTTGACTTCCTACTTTTGCATTGCAGTCCTCTATGATGAAAGAACATCTTTGGGGTATTAGTTCTAGAAAAGTCTTGTAGGTTTTCATAGAGTCATTCATCTTCAGCTTCTTCCGCATTACTGGTTTGGGCATAGACTTGGATTACTGTGATATTGAATGGTTTGCCTTGGGAATGACCTCTGTTCATCTGTCATTTTTGATACTGCACCCAAGAACTGAATTTTTTTGACTCTTTTTTGACTATGAGGGCTACTCATAGTTTTTTCTAAGGGACTCTTGCCCACCGTAGTAGATATAATGGTCATCTGAATTAAATTCACTCAGTATAGAATTCTGAGCTTGAGTTTGAGCAGAGAATTCTTTTCATATAGAAATTTCACTTTTGATCATTTAGATCAAAATATCCAGTGTCCTCAAGTACAGTTCAGTCTCTGAAGATTTACTCTGATCTCTCCTCCCAACACCCCCATAATTAAGCCTAATAGCTCAGTCAGCAAAAACAATCCTGGAAGATGACTCTGGCTCAGATCATGAACTCCTTATTGCCAAATTCAGATTTAAACTGAAGAAAATGGGGAAAACCACTAGACCATTCAGGTACGACCTAAATCAAATCCCTTACAATTATACAAATAGATTCAAGGGTTTAGATCTGATAGAGTGCCTGAAGAACTATGGACAGAGTCTTGTGACATTGTACAGGAGGCAGTGATCAAGATCATCCCCAAGAAAGAGTATAAAACCAAAACTACTGTAAAAATTTAGAGAATCAAAAAATAAACCTCACAAATGGAGATTTCCTTGGAATTGGGAGGCAGAAGACAGATTTGAGAACAGATGCTTCAGTGGGCAATATAATGGTCTGTGGTGAGACCGAAAGTGATGATAGAGTAGGTGAGTTAAGGAAGAACTGAAACTATGCCTGTCTGCATCCTGGATTTCAGGTGGGCTAGTTCCAAATGTAATCTCGGTTTGGAAAAAAAAAAAAAAAGTGCAGTCTGTTTAATACCTTTCTTTGTCATGAAGAAACAAAGTTCTGTGTGGTGACTTTGTCTTTCTTCTTTGTTGTTTGTTCAGTCACTAAGTCACGTCTGGCTCTTTGTGACTCCATGGACTGAAGTATGCCAGGCTCCTCTGACCCAATGTTTTCATATTCTTTCATGTTAAAGTTTATCACAGGATATTGAATATAGTTGCCTATACTATATGGTAGGTTCTTGTTTTTCATCCATTCTATGTATAATAGATTGTGTCTGCTAAGTCCAAACTTTCAATCCATCCCATTGCCCCTCTCCTTGGCAGTCACACTTCTGTTTTCTGTATCTGTGAATCTGCTTCTGTTTCAGAGATAATTTTGTTTGTGTCATGTTTAATTTTTTTATATTTTATTCAAGTACATTGATTTACAGTGTTGTATTTGTTTCAGGAGTACAACAAAGTGAATCAGTTATATATAAATATATTTTAATATGGTCCTTGAATATAGCTAATTGACAGCAGTCTAATTGTCATGGGAAACACATTTGAAATGGGAATTAACAATGGAATAAGGGTCAGTTACTTTCTGTGAAAAAAAATCAAAGATAGTATAAAGATAAAGAAAAGAGTCTGGATGTGTCCTGTCAAATAACTTATAAGCATGATGAGGATGCAATTTATTTATTTATTTCATATTAATTCAAATCTTTTAAGAATTTTATTAGATATAGTTGATTTACAATGTTGTGTTAGTTTGGGGCATATGGCAAAGTGATTGTTATACATATTCATCATTTTTCAGATTCTTTTCTCATGTAGATTATTAAAGAATACTGAGTAGAGTTCCCTGTGCTATACAGTAGGTCCTTGTTGGTTACCTATTTTATATATAGTAAATATGTATGTTAACACAAGCTCCTAATTTATCCCACCCCTTCACATTTTCCCCTTGGTAACCATAAGTTTGTTTTTGAAATTTGTGAGTCTGTTTCCTAAATAAGTCCATTTATATTCTTTGGTTAGATTCCATATGTGAGTGACATTGTATGATATTTTGTCTTTGTCTGACTTTACTTAGTATGAGAATCTCTAAGTCTATCCAAGTTGCTGCAAACGGTATTATTTTATTCTTTTCAATGGCTGAGTAATAGTCCATTGTATATATTTCTCACATATTCTTTATCCATTCCTCTGAGGATGGACATTTTATGTTGCTTCCATGTCTTGGCTACTGTAAACAATGCTGCAATAAACATTGCAGGTGCACGTATGTTTTTGAATCATGATTTTCTCCAGATATATGCCTAGGAGTAGAATTGCTGCATCATATGGTAGTTCTATTTTATTTTTTTAAGAAAACTTCATGCTGTTCCCCATTCAGTTCAGTTCAGTCACTCAGTCATGTCTGACTCTTTGCGACCCCTGAATCGCAGTGTTTTCCCTGCTATGATGACTAGAACCCCTCATCATTATGTACCTCTTTCTGGATTTGTGAATTTAGTCTTACTTTTCAGGGTAGCTCTTAATACATGAAATGAATTTTAATAATATTCAGTTCAGTTCAGTTCAGTCGCTCAGTCGTGTCTGACTCTTTGCAACCCCATGAATCGCAGCACATCAGGTATAGGTGCCTTTAAAAGGATATAGAAATTTATTGATTAAATACAGTGATATTACATTCAGATATTAAATTACATTGTGTTCAATTAAAAATAAATGATATACTTATCATTTTGAATGTAGTAAAGTTCTTAAATAGCATTAAGAAACATCTACACAACTGATGATACATGAAAAAAAATTGAGAGAAATCAAGATGTAATAATATGCTTTAATATGTTTTACACAATTATAACTTTTATAAATATATGTGGTATTTGTTCAGTATTCAATGATGTCTTTGTCATCACCTTATATTTTTTCCTTTTTTCTTCCAGTTTTTTTGAGATATGGTTGGCATTTAACACTGTGTTAGTTTAGGATGTCCAACATAATGATTTGACTTAAATACAATATAAAATGATTACCACAATAACTTTAGTGGGCATCCATCATCTCACAGAGATAAAAAATTAAATAATAGAAAAAATAAATTTTCCTTGTGCTGAGAACTCAGAATTCACTTACTCTCTTAACAGCTTTCATATATAGCATACAGCATTGTTAATTATATTTTTCATGTTGTACATTGCATCCCTAGTATTATGTCCCTGGTACTTACAATGGGAAGGTTATACCTTTTGACTGCCTCCATCTAATTCCCCTTTGCCCATCCTTCTGCTGGTAGCCACAAATCTAATCTTATTTCCTATGAGTGTGTTGATGTTCTTGTTTATTTCTGATGTATAATTGATCTACAACACTATGTTAGTTTCCTGTTGCATGACATACTACTGCTACTGCTAAGTCACTTCAGTCATGTCCGACTCTGTGCGACCCCATAGACAGCAGCCCACCAGGCTCCCCTGTCCCTGGGATTCTCCAAGCAAGGACACTGGAGTGGGCTGCCATTTCTTTCCAATATATGAAAGTGAAAAGCGAAAGTGAAGTCGCTCAGTCGTGTCCAACTCTTTGGCGACCCCATGGACTGCAGCCTACCAGGCTCCTCTGTCCATGGGATTTTCCTGGCCAAGAGTACTGGAGTAGGGTGCCATTGCCTTCTCCAGAGTTGCATGACATAGTGATTTAATATTTCTGATATGCTTGGGAATTATCACCAGGGTAAGTTTAGTTGTAAGTCACTATGTAAAGATGCTGCACAGTTACTGACTATATTCCCACACCATGAATTTCATATTCATGACTCATTTATTTTTCAACTGAAAACTTGTACCTGTTAATCTCCCTCACTATTTCCCTCCTCTCCCTGCCTCCCTCCCTTCTGGCAACCAGTTGTTTGTTCTCTGTATTTACGACTGTTTCTGTGTTGTTATGTTTGTTTATTGTTTTGCTTTTAAGATTGTTTTTAAGTCTTAAGTTATAAGTGAAATAATATAATATTTGTCTTTCTCTGACTTATTTCACCTAGCATAATTGACTCAATGGACATGAGTTTGAGCAAACACCAGGAAACTGTGAAGGACCCAGAAGCCTGGTATGCTGCAGTCCCTGAGACCTAAAGAGTTGGACATGACGAGTAAATGAACAAGAATGCACTTTATGATCATCAACACTGTCACAAATCAGATTTCATTCCTTTTTCTGACTCAGTAGTGTTCCATTATATACATATGCTACATCTTCTTTATTCATCTATGGATGACATTAGGGTTGTCCACGTCTAGGCTATTGTAAATAATGCTGTTATGAAGATTGAGGTCAGTAGCCATTTGGGGGAGCCTATAGCAATAACATGAGACTTGGTCAGCACTATTTTGGAATCCTCCCCATCCCTATCCTATAGGGGCCGGAACCAGCCCTATGCCCTCCCACAGCTGAGCACACAAGTGTGCAGGGACTCAGTCTCACCCTCCAACAGGCTGGCACCAGAGCCATGCCTACCTGAACTGCACAAACAGCTGCGTGTGACTCTATCCCTGGATACCAAGAAGCCTGCGGCACTCCTGTGCACCTCCCTGGACTGTACAGACAATTACCTGGGAAACAAATTCTGCACTCCAGGTGGCCACAGCTCCTGCACAAACCACAGGTTTATAGCCAATCAGGCCAGGGTCTGGCCCCACCTACTAGTGCACCCATAGTAGTTGAATACCCCTGCTGCTTATTTACCTATATATACTAGCATGTATCTCTTAACTCCATATCTCTGTCTGGCTCCACCTTTCCTCTCCCCAAAACACTGTGAGGAGAAAAAGAATAATTTTTTTTTTGTAAAACTACTATTACTGTTTCAAGAAGACTAAACTGTGTGCTGGAACTATTCCTGAAGAAATGTCAATAAACTATGATATTTGAGTTATCAGAAATCATTATTTCTAAATAATTAAATCATGTACTAGATAATAATATGAAAACTGTGCTGTGGCATTTAATAGAATGTCCTGTTATAAATTGAATTTCATATTAAGACATTGGTTGTGTTCAATGGGTGTTTTTCTCTATTAGAGAACATCTGTGGTAATTTTCAAAGAGGAAATTTACCCAAGATGACACCTCTCAAGGTAGCAGAATGCTTTAATATCTGAAATAGGAAGCCATATGGATTTCTTAAAGTAGGGATTCTAACAACTTTTATATGGTTAAAAGGAAAGTTATGAATTTCATGCTTGCTATGTCTTATATTGTTATTCAATTCAGTTCAGTCACTCAGTCGTGTCCGACTCTTTGTGACCCCATGAATCAAAGCACACCAGGCCTCCCTGTTCACTGTCTCCCGGAGTTCACTCAGACTCACGACATCCAATCAGTGATGCCATCCAGCCATCTAATCCTCAGTTGTTCCCTTCTTCTACTGCCCCCAATCCCTCCCAGCATCAGAGTCTTTTCCAATGAGTCAACTCTTCACATGAGGTGGCCAAAGTACTGGAGTTGCAGCTTTAGCATCATTCCTTCCAAAGAACACCCAGGGATGATCTCATTTAGAATGGACTGGTTGGATCTCCTTGCAGTCCAAGGGACTCTCAAGAGTCTGCTCCAACACCACAGATCAAAAGCATCAATTCTTCAGCACTCAGCCTTCTTCACAGTCCAACTCTCAGATCCATACATGACCACAGGAAAAACCATAGCCTTGACTAGACGGACCTTAGTCGTCAAAGTAATGTCTCTGCTTTATAATATACTATCTAGGTTGGTCATAACTTTTCTTCCAAGGAGTAGGGGTCTTTTAATTTCATGGCTGCAGTCATCATCTGCAGTGATTGTGGAGCCCAAAAACATAAAGTTTGACACTATTTCCACTGTTTCCCCATCTATTTCTCATGAAGTGATGGGACCAGATGCGATGATCTTCGTTTTCTGAATGTTGAGCTTTAAGCCAACTTTTTCACTCTCCTCTTTGACTTTCATCAAGAGGCTTTTTAGTTCCTCTTCACTTTTTGCCATAAGGGTGGTGTCATCTGCATATCTGAGGTTATTGATATTTCTCCCGGAAAGCTTGATTTTAGCTTGTGTTTCTTCCAGTCCTGCGTTTCTCATGAG
Organism: Capra hircus; assembly: GCF_001704415.2. Lineage (NCBI taxonomy): Eukaryota > Metazoa > Chordata > Mammalia > Artiodactyla > Bovidae > Capra > Capra hircus. The sequence goes on from NW_017216359.1 coordinate 7,410, forward strand.
GTAGTCTGCATAGACGTTAAATAAGCAGGGTGACAATATACAGCCTTGACGTACTCCTTTTCCTATTTTGAACCAGTCTGTCGTTCCATGTCCAGTTCTAACTGTTGCTTCCTGGCCTGCATAAATATTTCTCATGAGACAGGATAGGTGGTATGGTATTCCCATCTCTCTCAGAATTTTCCACAGTTTATTGTGATCCACATAGTCAAAGGCTTTGGCATAGTCAATAAAGCAGAAATAGATGTTTTTCTGGAACTCTCTTGCTTTTTCCATGACCCAGAGGATGTTGGCAATTTGATCTCTGGTTCCTCTGCCTTTTCTAAAACCAGCTTGAACATCAGAAAGTTCACGGTTCACGTATTGCTGAAGCCTGGCTTGGAGAATTTTGAGCATTACTTTACCAGCGTATGAGATGAGTGCAATTGTGCAGTAGTTTGAGCATTCTTTGGCATTGACTTTCCTTGGGATTGGAATGAAAACTGACCTTTTCCAGTCCTGTGGCCACTGCTGAGTTTTCCAAATTTGCTGACATATTGAATGCAGCACTTACACAGCTTCATCTTTCAGGATTTGAAACAGCTCAACTGGAATTCCATCACCTCCACTAGCTTTGTTCATAGTGATGCTTTCTAAGGCCCACTTGACTTCACATTCCAGAATGTCTGGATGAGTTATCTAGATTATCTAGATAATCACACCATCGTGATTATCCGGGTCATGAAGACCTTTTTGTACAGTTCTTCTGTGTTTTCTTGCCACCTCTTCTTAACATCTTCTGCTGCTGTTAGATTCATACCATTTCTGTCCTTTATCGAGCCCATCTTTGCATGAAATATTCCCTTGGTATCTCTAATTTTCTTGAAGAGATCGCTAGTCTTTCCCATCCTATTGTTTTCCTCTATTTCTTTGCATTGATCACTGAAGAAGGCTTTCTTATCTCTTCTTGCTGGTCTTTGGAACTCTGCATTCAGATTCATATATCTTTCCTTTTCCCCTTTGTTTTTTGGCTTATCTTCTTTTCACAGCTATTTGTAAGGTCTCCCCAGACAGCCATTTTGCTTTTTTGCTTTTCTTTTCGATGGAGATGGTCTTGATCCATGTCTCCTGTACAATGTCACAAACCTCATTCCATAGTTCATCAGGCACTTTATCTGTCAGATCTAGACCCTTAAATCTATTTCTCACTTCTACTGTATAATCATAATGGATTTGATGAGGTCATACCTGAATGGTCTAGCAATTTTCCCTGTTTTCTTCAATTTGAGTCTGAATTTGGTAATAAGGAGTTCATGATGTGAGCCACAGTCAGCTCCTGGTCTTGTTTTTGTTGACTGTATAGAGATTCTCCATCTTTTGCTTCAGAGAATATAATCAATCTGATTTTGGTGTTGACCATCTGGTGATGTCCATGTGTAGTCTTCTCTTGTGTTGTTGGAAGAGCGTGTTTGCTGTGACCAGTGCATTTTCTTGGCAAAACTCTATTAGTCTTTGCCCTGCTTCATTCTGCATTCCAAGGCCAAATTTGCCTGTTACTCCAGGTGTTTCTTGACTTCCTATTTTTGCATTCCAATCCCCTATAATGAAAAAGACATCTTTTTTGGGTGTTAGTTCTAAAAGGTCTTGTAGGTCTTCATAGAACAGTTCAACTTCAGATTCTTCAGCGTCACTGGTTGGGACATAGACTTGGATTACCATGATATTGAATGGTTTGCCTTGGAAACGAACAGAGATCATTCTGTCTTTTTTGAGATTGCATCCAAGTACTGCATTTCTGTTGACCATGATATATTGTTATTAGATATTAAATATTAGCATATTCAACTGGAGCCAAGAATGATATCTATGTTACAAGAGAAGTTCTGAAGTTTATTTCTCTTATAGTAATAGCTAAAGTGATCTTAAAATATTTTATTTATTTTCCTCAAAATTATTTTTTGGTTAATATCTTCTTAGAAGTTTTCTCAATTAAGTCAACCTTAAGTAGAGATGACTATCTCCTGTCATTTTTTTAATGGTTATAATTATTGTATCCCAAACTTACTGATATTACAATTGATTCCAAACACATAAATACACACAGTCTCTTAAATGGTTAAAATACTCAGATATTTTCAAAATATCCTTTATAAACATATTCCGTTGGCTTTTTCTGATCTTCTTGTGTTTCTTAGCAACAGAAAAAATATACATTTAGAAATAACAGAAAAATTTCAGGACAAATTACCCAATTAAGTAAAATCATTTCAGTTCACCAGTTTCACCTCTGGTTTGCATCTATCAATTAATTTAGAGCAAAGAACCTAAAGGTGATAAAATGGGAGTGCTTTACTTGTACAAATTTTATTGTACATAATTTTATAGTGCACACTTGGTAAATGAAAAACAATGTCAATAACAATCGCTTGGCTTATTCATGTTTATAAAATTTAGAATACATTTGTGTTTAAATTGATTTAAAACTGGTTTAAGTGGAAGTGGATTCAGAAGTGTTTGTATCAGTGATCTTGTCTTCAACCCTTTGTACAATCTACAAGTCTGGTGCAGGGCCTAAATAAAATTGTTAAAATGATTTATCCAATATTATTCTAAATGTATTAGACTAGAATTAGTGAATTGTTGCATTTCAGTTCAGTTCAGTCACACAGTTGTGTCTGACTATTTGTGACCCCATGAACCGCAGCACGCCAGGCCTCCCTGTCCATCACCAAATCCCAGAGTCCACCCAAACCCATGTCCATTGAGTCAGTGATGCCATCCAACCATCTTATCCTCTGTCGTCCCCTTTCTCCTCCTGCCCTCAATCTTTCCCAGCATCAGGGTCTTTTCAAATGAGTCAGCTCTTTGCATCAGGTGTCCAAAGTATTGGAGTTACAGCTTTAGCCTTAGTCCTTCCAAAAGAAAACCCAGGACTGATCTCCTTTAGGATGGACTGGTTCAATCTCCTTGCAGTCTAAGGGACTCTCAAGAGTCTTCTCCAACACCACAGTTCAAAAGCATCAATTCTTAGGTGCTCAGCTTTCTTTATAGTCCAACTCTTACATTCATGCATGACCACTGGAAAAACCATAGACTTGAATAGATGGACCTTTGTTGACAAAGTAATGTCTCTGCTTTTTAATATGCTGTATACGTTGGTCATAATTCTTTAAACTTCCAAAATAGTTTTAGTGGTTACCGAATTATCAGCTCAGATAAATGTTCCTATAGAGCATTTAGGGGAATGCTTTTTATTGTTTATGATGGCAGCTGAAAAGTTGAAAGCATCACTAAAGTTTCTCATCATTCTGGAAATTGGAGTTTGGTATAAAGAAACCAAAGTGTAGACTTAAAAACACAGCAAATGCATTGATTAGGAGCCACTAAAAATGAATTACATGCTATTTCAGAGCCACCCTCTTTATTTCTTTCTACAAATGCTTTTTCTGATAATTGAAATATTTAACAACTCCAACACAACTCATATCAGGAAGTTTTCTGATCATTTCATAAACAGACAAGATTAGAAACCATACTCCTTTTCAGAACCCACTGAAAAAGTCACACTTCATCTTCTCTTCTGCTTTGAAGATTTTCTTAAAAAAAAAATGTGTATCATATAGTTCTCCATAGATTATTTGGTTTTTCAGGTTTGTTGGAAATTTGTGGAAATTCTGCTCAATTACTCATTTCTGCCAATGAGTAATCGATTTAAATCAGAAAGTATCATATAATCAAATTCTTACCAGAGACAAAATATTTTCATATATTCACTTCTACTTCATGCCTAGAAATATAGCATAATGACAAGAGTTGCTCGTGTTTCAAATTCATAGACTATATGTTTTAATTTTTAAACACTTGATAATTCATCCAAGTGTATTTAATTTCTTCATCTCCTTTGATCATTTTGTGAAGGCACAGTGTGACCGAGGATATAGATATAAAAGGTTTCTGCCCCTGAAGGATCACCACTTATTGGGGTTCAATAGGGATGTTAGTATCTATCTGTGGTATCAGTCCCATATAAATAACAAGACAGCATGACAAGCACAATACTTAAAGGAGTTAAAAGTGGATAATCAAGGAAAGCATATCATAGAAGGTAATATCTAAGCTGTACCTCGCATGACAATATGAAAGGTCACATTTCAGATTCAAATTGCTCTGGCATTAAATCTCAACTGTGTCAACTATGTCACCACAATTTGCTATGTGAACTAATTAGCCTTATTTAAGCTGCCTTAAGTAAGGAGAAAGCAATGGCAACCCACTCCAGTACTCTTGCCTGGAAAATCGCATGGACGGAGGAGCCTGGTAGGCTACAGTTCACGGGGTCGCACAGAGTCTAACACGACTGAAGTGACTTAGCAGCAAGCTGCCTTAAGTGGCAGATTCTTTTTTTTTTTTTTAATATTAAGATATTGTCAAAGATTAAGTAGCTTGCCTATATTCACATAGAGATTGAATGGTAGAAAAAGAATCTGAAACCAAGGAAAGTTGGCTCTAGACTGCTCTTAACCCTTTCATCACCCTCAGTACTTTCTCCTCACAATCTTTGACAAGATCTCTCAATATTTTTTCAGGGATGTTTAACTTGTATCTACCAACTAATTTGTTTAGAGGCAATTAGTTTCAAAGTCATGAAGAATCTCAATTCTTCAAATTTAAACTACTATAACTTCTATTTTTCTTTACTAAGTAATGGTGCCAGAATCTTGGTTCAGCCTGATAAACCACTCTTCAAAGAACCAGAATGGGGTTGTTCATTTAGAGGTGAGAATTGTGTGTAGCATCAGCTAGGGATGGACTAGCTAATAGACAGTTGACCCCAAACTTTTCTTCTCTATTACCTTGATAGTCAGTCAGTTCAGTCACTCAGTCATGTCTGACTCTTTGTGACCTCATGGACTGCATCCCTGTCCATCACCAACTCCTGGAGTTTACTGAAAATCATATCCATTGAGTTGGTGATGTCATCCAACCATCTCATTTTCTGTCACCCCCTTCTTCTCCCACCTTCAATCTTTCCCAGCATCAGGGTCTTTTCCCATGAGTCAGTTATTTTGCATCAGGTAGCCAAAGTATTGGAGTTTCAGCTTCAGCATCAGTCCTTCCACTGAATATTCAGGACTGATTTCCTTTAGGATGGGACTGGTTGGATCTCCTTGCAGTCCAAAGGACTCTCAAGAGTCTTCTCCAACACCATGGTTCAAAAGCATCAATTCTTCAGCATTCAGCTTTCTTTATAGTCCAACTCTCATATTTATACATGACTACTGGAAAAACCATAGCCTTGACTAGCTGGACCTATGTTGGCAAAGTAAAATCTCTGCTTTTTAATAAGCTGTCTAGGTTGGTCATATCTTTTCTTCCAAGGAGCAACCATCCTTTAATTCCATGCCTGCAATCACCATCTGCAGTGATTTTGGAGGCCCCACAAAATAAAGCCTATCACTGGTTTCCACTGTTCTCCATCTATTTGCCGTTGAAGTGATGGGACAGGATACCATGATCTTAGTTTGCCAAATGTTGAGTTTTAAATCAACTTTTTCAATCTCCTCTTTCACTTTCATCAAGAGTCTCTTTTGTTCTTTGCTTTCTGCCGTAAGGGTGGTGTTGTCTGCATATCTGAGGTTATTGATATTTCTCCCAGCAATCTTGATTCCAGCTTGTGCTTCTTCCAGCCCAGTGTTTCTCATGATGTACTCTGCATATAAGTTAAATAAGCAGGGTGACAATATACAGCCTTGATGTACTCCTTTTCCTATTTGGAAGATGGACTACCAGTCCACTGACCTGCCTCTTGATAAATCTGTATGCAGGTCGGAAGAACACAGTAGGAAATGGACAT
>NW_017216360.1:0-13237 GCF_001704415.2 Capra hircus
AGTAGGAAATGGCAACTCACTCCAGTATTCTTGCCTGGAGAATCCCATGGAGACAGAGGAGTCCGGTAGGCTTTAGTTCGGGGGTCGCAAAGAGTCAACACGACTGAGCGACTAAGCACCCACCAGAAAGCAACAAGGAGTCAAGTTGGCCAGGAGGAGACACCCCCGTCCGAGGTCAGGGGTGGTGGCCGAGAGGAGCTACCCGCGTCCGAGGTCAGTGTCAGTCGGGGAGGCCAGGAGAAGCCACCTCGCGCCTGAGGCCAGGGGTGGCACCTGAGGGCGGAGCCAGGGCGGCACCTGGGAGGAGCCACCCAAGGCCAGGGCGGCGGCCGGGAGGAGCAACCCCAGAAGCGGTGGCCAGCCAGGCACGGAGGGCCTAGAGGAGCTATCCCACATTGAAGGTCAGGAACGGCGGCTAAGGAGATACCCCTCGTCCAAGGTAAGGAGCAACGGCTGTGCTTTGCTGGAGCGGCCGTGAAGAGATACCCCACGCCCAAGGTAAGAGAAACCCAAGTAAGATGGTAGGTGTTGCAAGAGGGCATCAGAGGGCAGACACACTGAAACCATACTCACAGAAAACTAGTCAATCTAATCACACTAGGACCACAGCCTTGTCTAACTCAATGAAACCAAGCCATGCCTGCGGGGCAACCCTGCGGGTCATGGTGGAGAGGTCTGACAGAATGTGGTCCACTGGAGAAGGGAATGGCAAGCCACTTCAGTATTGCCTTGAGAACCCCATGAACAGTATGAAAAGGCAAAATGATAGGATACCAAAAGAGGAACTCCCCAGGTCATTAGGTGCCAATATGCTACTGGAGATCAGTGGAGAAATAACTCCAGAAAGAATGAAGGGATGGAGCCAAAGCAAAAACAATACCCAGCTGTGGATGTGACTGGTGAGAGAAGCAAGATCCGATGCTGTAAAGAGCAATATTGCATAGGAACCTGGAATGTCAGGTCCATGAATCAAGGCAAATTGGAAGTGGTCAAACAAGAGATGGCAAGGGTGAACGTCGACATTCTAGGAATCAGCGAACTAAAAGGACTGGAATGGGTGAATTTAACTCAGATGACCATTATATCTACTACTGTGGGCAGGAATCCCTCAGAAGAAATGGAGGAGCCATTATGGTCAACAAAAGAGTCCAAAAATGCAGTACTTGGATGCAGTCTCAAAAACGACAGAAAGATCTCTGTTCGTCTCCAAGGCAAACCATTCAACATCACAGTTATCCAAGTCTATGCCCCAACCAGTAATGCTGAAGAAGCTGAAGTTGAACGGTTTTATGAAGACCTACAAGACCTTTTAGAACTAACACCCAAAAAAGATGTCCTTTTCATTCCAGGGGACTGGAATGCAAAAGTAGGAAGTCAAGAAACACCTGGAGTAACAGGCAAATTTGGCCTTGGAATGTGGAATGAAGCAGGGCAAAGACTAACAGAGTTTTGCCAAGAAAATGCACTGGTCATAGCAAACACCCTCTTCCAACAACACAAGAGAAGACTCTACACATGGACATCACCAGATGGTCAACACCGAAATCAGACTAATTATATTCTTTGCAGTCAAAGATGGAGAAGCGCTATACAGTCAACAAAAACAAGACCAGGAGCTGACTGTGGCCTCAGGTCATGAACTCCTTATTACCAAATTCAGACTCAAATTGAAGAAAGTAGGGAAAACTGCTAGACCATTCAGGTATGACCTAAATCAAATCCTTATGATTATACAGTGGAAGTGAGAAATAGATTTAAGGGCCTAGATCTGATAGATAGAGTGCCTGATGAACTATGGAATGAGGTTCGTGACATTGTACAGGAGACAGGGATCAAGACCATCCCCATGGAAAAGAAATGCAAAAAAGCAAAATGGCTGTCTGGGGAGCCTTACAAATAGCTGTGAAAAGAAGAGAGGTGAAAAGCAAAGGAGAAAAGGAAAGATATAAGCATCTGAATGCAGAGTTCCAAAGAATAGCAAGAAGAGATAAGAAAGCCTTCTTCAGCGATCAATGCAAAGAAATAGAGGAAAACAACAGAATGGGAAAGACTAGAGATCTCTTCAAGAAAATTAGAGATACCAAGGGAACATTTCATGCAAAGATGGGCTCGATAAAGGACAGAAATGGTATGGACCTAACAGAAGCAGAAGATATTAAGAAGAGGTTGCAAGAATACACAGAAGAACTATACAAAAAAGATCTTCACGACCCAGATAATCATGATGATGTGATCACTAATCTAGAGCCAGACATCTTGGAATGTGAAGTCAAGTGGGCCTTAGAAAGCATCACTATGAACAAAGCTAGTGGAGGTGATGGAATTCCAGTTGAGCTGTTTCAAATCCTGAAAGATGATGCTGTGGAAGTGCTGCACTCAATATGCCAGCAAATTTCGAAAACGCAGCAGTGGCCACAGGACTGGAAAAGGTCAGTTTTCATTCCAATTCCAAAGAAAGGCAATGCCAAAGAATGCTCAAACTACCGCACATTTGTACTCATCTCACATGCTAGTAAAGTAATGCTCAAAATTCTCCAAGCCAGGCTTCAGCAATACGTAAACCGTGAACTCCCTGACATTCAAGCTCGTTTTAGAAAAGGCAGAGGAACCAGAGATCAAATTGCCAACATCCGCTGGATCATGGAAAAAGCAAGAGTTCCAGAAAAACATCTATTTCTGCTTTATTGACTATGCCAAAGCCTTTGTCTGTGTGGATCACAATAAACTGTGGAAAATTCTGAAAGAGATGGGAATACCAGACCACCTAATCTGCCTCTTGAGAAATCTGCATGCAGGTCAGGAAGCAACAGTTAGAACTGGAATGGAACAACAGACTGGTTCCAAATAGGAAAAGGAGTCTGTCAAGGCTGTGTATTGTCACCCTGCTTATTTAACTTCTATGCAGAGTACATCATGAGAAACGCTGGACTGGAAGAAGCACAAGCTGGAATCAAGATTGCTGGGAGAAATATCAGAAACCTCAGATATGCAGATGACACCACCCTTATGGCAGAAAGTGAAGAGGAGCTAAAAAGCCTCTTGATGAAAGTGAAAGGGGAGAGCGAAAAAGTTGGCTTAAAGCTTAACATTCAGAAAACTAAGATCATGGCATCTGGTCCCATCACTTCATGGGAAATAGATGGGGAAACAGTAGAAACAGTATCAAACTTTATGTTTTTAGGGCTCCAAAATCACTGCAGATGGTAACTGCAGCCATGAAATTAAAAGACGCTTACTCCTTGGAAGAAAATTTATGACCAACCTAGATAGTATATTCAAAAGCAAGACATTACTTTGCTGATTAAGGTCTGTCTAGTCAAGGCTATGGTTTTCCCTGTGGTCATGTATGGATGTGAGAGTTGGACTGTGAAGAAGGCTGAGCGATGAAGAATTGATGCTTTTGAAGTGTGGTGTTGGAGAAGACTCTTGAGAGTCCTTGGACTGCAAGGAGATCCAACCAGTCCATTCTGAAGGACATCAGCCCTGGGATTTCTTTGAAGGAATGATGCTAAAGCTCAAACTCCAGTATTTGGCCACCTTATGCGAAGAGTTGACTCATTGGAAAAGACTCTGATGCTGGGAGGGATTGGGGCAGGAGGAGAAGGGGACGACCGAGGATGAGATGGCTGGATGGCATCATGGACTCGATGGACGTGAGTCTGAGTGAACCCCAGGAGATGGTGATAGACAGGGATACCTGGCGTGCTGCGATTCATGGGGTAGCAAAGAGTCAGACACGACTGAGCAACTGAACTGAACTTCACGTTTCTTGAAGGTTCTCATTAGTAAAGTACACAGTAAACGTGTAAATATGAACAAACACTGACAGGGCTGATACTTTCGATGGGCACTCAAGGAAGTCTTCTGAGAAAGGGACAAGTGACCTGACACTCGACTATTCATTCTTTTAAACTGTTTCACAAACGCGCACGCTCTCTGTAATATACAGGTGACAGCTTCAATCCGTGCTGTGCCTTGTTTACTTGTTTGAGCTGTGCAGACTCCTCACCGCGGCACACAGGCTCCTCTGGCTGTGACGCGCAGGCTCCACAGCACACGGGCTCAGGAGTCGCGGAGCACGCGCTTAGCTGTGGTATGTGGGATCTCAGTTCCCCAACCAGAGATGGAACCCGGGCTCCTTGCATTGGAGTGCAGAGTCTTAACACCGAACCACCAGGGAAGTCCCAAGAATTCCTTTCTGTCTCCTGGGGATGAAGGCAGAGTGTCCTGCACAGAAGGAACAGCAAAGACAGGAAACACCTGACTCCCAGGACAGGGAGGGGCATCAGGGCCAGAGGGAGGCAGCACCAAGAGCAGGGGGGGCGGCCCTTCTACAGACACACGTGACCTCCACGCACTGTGTCCATTGTACCTACATTTTAGGCAATTCCAGTTTTGACCACACCAGTCACATCAACCTTAGGGAAGACAGCATACAGGCCTTGAGATGGACTAGACCAAAAACCTCCCTGAGCATTGCTTCTGCCATTAAATTATCCTGCAGTGATTGGAATACTATGGAGAAGGATTTAGCAGAAGTAAAAAAAAATTTTTTAATTAAAAAAAATACAAAACCTAATATAGCAGGCATTTTAGGTCAGTTCTCACAGTATTTAAGAATCAGCATTTCTGTGTCTTTTCTGCAGAAAGTCAAAGCTTACAGAGGGGCTGAGATCCTTAGTTAGCCAATTTAAACACAAAAAGCCAATTCTGGGCTCAGAGCACCAGTATCAAGGGGGCCCCATCTAGTGCGGAGCAAGCCAACACTGAACATAACCCAGGAGCCCGTCCATTCTTCCTCCCAGAAACCACGGCAGATCCCTGTCCTCTCTTCCTTGAGCCCGATGGAATGAAGGTCACTGATAACAGAAACTATCTGACACTCACATCTAACCCACGTCCCACCCTAACCTCCCAGAGGAGCAGGAGGAAGCCCGGGGAGTGACAGCCCAGTTCACGGTCACCAGACACAGCACGGGGGGCCACTTCTCCTCCCTCTCTGCTCACTTGTTAGCATCTCCCTATAAAAAATACAAATATTCACCCAACTATAAAGTTGACATGTTTAAAGCCTGGACCCTAAAGAGGTCGCCAGGCAATCCCAAAGTGGTCAAATTCCCCCAGCAGTGGGCTTGCTCTCCTTCATTGTTGTTGCTGTTTTGTAGGTTTTTGTGTGTTTGTTTTTGCCTCATGGCTTGTGGGATCTTACTTCCTGATCAGGGATTGAACTCAGGGCTCTCAGCGCAGAGTCCTAACCACTGAACATCAGGGAATGCCCTCCTTTTGTATTTCTAATTGCTTTGCATTGCCAGTGCTCAACCAGGTAGCCCACATAAACCTAGAAATCATATTTGCAAAATGTTTTTCTACACATATAAATATATGCACAAACATTAAAAGTACAAAGACATACAAGATGTTTGCTCTTTAATGATGTATATCACAAGTTACGGGGCCTCCCTGGTGGATCAGTCAGTAAAGAGTCTGCCTGCAGCGCAGGAGATCCAGGCTCCATCCCTGGGTAGGGAAGAGCCCCTGGAGAAGGAAAAGGCAACCCACTCCAGTATTCTTGCCTTGGAGAAACCCCATGGACAGAAGAGCCTGGTGGGCTACAGTCCATAGGGTCGCAAAGAGTTGGACATGACTCAGTGACTAACACTTTCATTATAAGTTACATCATTAAATGCATACCTATTACCATGAATGACAAATTTCAAACCAATACAAATAAAACTAGAAGCCTATTAGGAGTGTGTCCTGAGCTGAAAGACTGAGGTCCTCAGTCAGGGCACAGCAGAGCCTGTCTCACTTTCTCATAAACATGTTAATACTTTTCCTGAGTTCAGCAGGCCCTCTTGAATGGTCTCTTTTGTCACTCTTTGCCCAGCATTTCCAAGGCATCCATCAGGGTGTTGACTGAGGTCCTCTGTCCCTTCTTGGTGACTGGCAGTATTTCACGCAAGCATCCGGAGAGACCCAGGCCTATTCTCTGCCCACAAGGATCTCATTTCATGTGAGGCCCAACTGCCTCAGGAGCAAATCACAGACGTCACAAGGAAAAGATAGCTGCAAAGTCACATGAAGAACAGCTTCAGGCCTAGGTTGGGGAAAGTCACAGACACAGAGATGGAACAGGCTTTCACAAAGGCAGAGGACCCTCAATTCAGGCCTTCACTTCAGGATGGGAACCGAGGAGCTCCCCCTGCTGGTAAGCCTGCTGCTCTGCGCCCCTGACCTGCTTCCAGCAGCAGAGAAGCAAGCCACAGGGGCACTGGGCATTGGGCTTCGCCAGCACCAGAGCAGCTGGGGCAGCCCAGGCCAGCAGGGAGTCCTGCCCTAAGCAGGGGGTTGAGGGCCCATCTGGAAGAGGAGACTGCTGTCACAGAGGGAGAAGGCATCCGTGATAGGAGACAGAGGGTGGACAGCGAGGGGCAACAGACCTCAGAGGAGGGCGCCTGCCTTTCTCAGGAGGGTGAGGCCCCCTGGCTGCCACCTCTGCACTGGGGACAGAGCAGAGGCCTGGAGGGAGGAAGGTCTCCGGCCTCACAGCCCGCTCGGCCTCACTGGCCTGACACTCTGGTAGAGGCTGGATGGGGACAGACTCTGAGCAAGAATTTAAATCATAAATGGAGCAAACACCACCCGCCTCATGCACTGTGCTGCAGATTCAGTGCTGTGTGTGTGAAATGCTGTGCACACCACCATCCACAGTACATTAAGGAGGGCACCCAACACAAGTTTATATTCTCTAACAGTTACCTGAAAACATGAAAAATAACAATACTAGTTTTCATAAATATGGGTACTAATTCAAAGTATTCTAAAAAATTTCATTTCAATATGTAATATAGATAGCTAATGGGAAGTTGCTTTATAACGCAGAAAGCTCAATCTGGTGCTCTGTGATAACCTAAGGGAGGTGGGATGGGGGCGTTGGAAGGAGGCTCAAGAGGGAGGGGATATATGTGTACCTATGGCTGGTTCATGTTGCTGTACAGCAGAAACAAGCACAACATTGTGAAGCAATTATCCTCCAATTAAAAGTTAAAATTTTTTTCACTGCAATAGGTAGTGTTAGTTGCTCAGTTGTGTGTCTACTCTTTGTGACTTCATGGACTGTAGCCCGTCAGGGTCCTCTATCCATGAGATTCTCCAGGCAAGAATACTGGAGGGGGTTGCCATTCCCTTCTGCAGGGGAAATTTCTGACCCAGGGACTGAACCCTGTTCTCTTGCATTACCGGCAAATTCTTTACCATCTGAACCACCAGGGAAGCCCCTCAACATGTAATCAATATACAAAAAAAAAAAAAACAAAACTGTTAAGGAGACAAATTACAGTCCTTTTTTCTACCAACTCCTTGAACTACAGTATCGAGTTATATACTACAGCTCATCAGGTTTAGCCACAGTTCAGGTGCTCCACGGGCCTTCCCAGGCGGCGCCAGTGGTAAAGAACCTGCTTGCTAATGCAGGAGATGTAAGATGTGGGTTTGATCCCTGGGTTGGTATGATCCCTGGAGGAGGGCAAGGTAACCCACTCCAGTATTCTTGCCTGGAGAATCCCATGGACTAAGGAGCCTGGCAGGCTACAATCCATGGTGTTGCAAAGAGTTGGACATGATTCAAGAGACTTCGAATGCATGGACAGGGGCTCCACAGCCTCCCTGGGCCAGTGGGTGCCCTGCTGGACAGCACAACCTCTCGATGTCTCAGAGCGGGTCAACGTGGCCCTGAGCAACCAGGGAGGAGAGAGGATGGTAGAGGAGGGAAGGACAGAGAGGTGATGGGGGCCACTGTTAGAGGACAGAGGGGTGCAGGGTGGAAAAAGAGGAGGGGGCAGGGAGGGAATTAGAGTCCTGATGGTTCAGGGACAAGCCATCCCTCTCTGAGTTGCCCTAACAGCTATGGAGACAGAAATCAGGACAGTGTCCCTCCTCCCTCCACTCCTGATCCACTGCCCAGGAACAAAACACTCACTTTGAGTGCATCTGTTGGAACAGCAGCCATCTTCTCCGCTGAGATCCTTCAGGTGCTGCTGGTTCCTGTAAAACACAATGGAGAGCAGCCTTGGTCTTAACCGGAGCGCTAGATTACAGAACTGAGCCTAGTAAACATCTTTCTGAAATTCTGGCAGATGCAGCCATAAGCAAAACAAAACCCATGCAGGATCTTTGAAGGGAGCGAACAAAGAGTCATTATTTTATATATGATTGTATTCTTATAAAATCTAATGGTTCAACAATAATACTGAAATGTGAATGTGTGGAAGGATGAATGTTAAAAATGATGACAATAAATTCTATAATGAATTATGAGTTGGATAAACTCATAAGGTTATAGAACATTGTAATACAAAGACACAGCCTCAACAAGAAATGAGCAATTTACCAAAGAAAAACACACATGGAGTTGAGGTATTATAAACTCTTAAGTTAAAATGCTAACTTTTTTCATAAGAAAAATATAGAATAGCTAAAAGATCTCAATTCCTCCTAGATTAATTTATAAATTAAGGTAATACTCAAAAACCTCAAAATTACTAAAACGATATGATCCCAAACTGTAAATGTCTCTGTATGTGTGTGTGTATGTATACATGCATAATATATATATGTTTAGTCATTCAGTCATGTCTGACTATTTGAGACCCCCTGGACTGTAGCCTGCTGGCCTCCTCTGTCCATGGCGATTCTCCAGGCAAGAATACTGGAGTGGGATGCCATGCCCTCCTCACATATATATATATATATATATCAACACACACACACACGCACACACATATACATAGTGAAAATACTTCTATATGTTGACAAAAATTTTACTTCAAGTAGATTCAACTTAATAATACTTTTGAAAAAAATGTGAAATTCCTACTATGATGAGGAATGGCTTAAAAGTATGTAACAGTCACACAGAAAAACATTACGTAGCGCTGACTCCATCACTGGGTCAGTCATGGGAGGAGTGATCACCCTTCGGTTGCCCGGGTCTAGATGAGGGATGTGGTGACAAGACAGATGATAAACAGCATCAGAGCTGCCGGTGGACCAGAACAGGGGGTGGGGCTCCTCCCTCCATGCCCGGGTCTCCCTCCATCACCACCTCCCAGAGGAGAGGAGACCTGACCCATTGCCGCTCCCTGTCTCTACCACAGTCCCAAGCAAGCAGAAGGGCCAGAGCCCCACACTCACCAACAGACAGCCTGCCTGCTGCATCTCGGGACTGGGCGTTATCCTGTCAGCTTCTCTTCCTGCCAAGGACCAGAATGGAAAGTGAATCTCCATTGGTCAGCCTGTTGTTGTGTGCATGGTCCAGAGCCCAGACCTCTTGGGGGACATAAGTGCCAGAAAAGGGCCTTGAGAAAGCAAGGCACTGACCCAGGAGTCACAAAACCCACAAACCTCTACAGCTTCTGGGGGGACACAGTGGGTTCTGCTTTCCCACCTACTCCTGTGCTGTGTCCCCCAGGTGGGCACAGACTCAGCACATCTGGGCTCTGCTGATGGCACCCAGACTCTGGTGTGATGGCTAAGGGGAACTGAGTACCCCTGCCTGACACCCCCCATGCCCAGTGCTGCAGAGTGAGGGTGTCTCAAACAGTAAGGACAGGGCCAGCGCTGCGACCAGCCTTAGGCCAGCTCTCAGCAGGCCAGTCTCCCTCCTACATTCAGCCTAGAGCCCTCAGGCAGTTGAGGGAGTCAGGGAAAACAGCATAGGGCAAACCGAGGACCACGTCCACCCTGGGCCTTGTTGTGGGGCGGAAGCAGTTACTGAGGGTCTGATGCTGCCGATGCTGGAGAAACCGATCACCTTGTGCCAGCACTCATCAGAGAGACCGAGGGAGAGAAGAGACAACCACTGAGTGGTGGGGAGGGCCCTCTTGCCGCACCTCCCTTCCCAGGGACAGGGCGCAGGGTGGGGGCTCAGACACTGAACAAAAAGCCCCGGGCCTGTGACTGCAAGCGGGACACTCTGAGTCTGGAGAACCCTCAGGGAGGAGACGAGAAGGGAGAAAATGAAGTAAAATGAAACCCATGTAAAATCTCTGTGCAGTGCTACTGAACCACCCTCTTCTCCTGCCTCTTCCCACCAGACTCGGCCAGGGGGAAGAGGGACCGTCAGCTGAGTTGGGGGCCAATGTGATCATGGTTTTGCAGAACCAGGTGAGGTGGGAGGGGTTTCCTGGGGAACAAGATCAGAGACAAGCCAGGAGGAACAGGAGGATTGGGGAGAGGGAGGAGGGAGCCAGCACCTCCTCCTTCCCTTCTAGAACCTCACCGTTAAAGAAGCACCATACCACACATCCGACTAGGACAATGGTGATTCCAGATACAATTCCAATCACCAGCCTTGAAGTGCCTGAGGAGGGGGAGGGAGTTCCTAGCTCTCCAGGAACTGGGGCCTCCCCATGGGCCAGGGTACCTGATTCCTGGTCCACACACTTGATGTTGCTCCAGGGGTTACAGTGCGTGACCATGACCTTCCCATCAGGGCACCTGGGTACAGACACAGGGATGATGTAGGGGACCCATCAGGGACAGCTGGCTGGATGAGGAGAAAGAGGGGGCAGCCTCCCATCCTGGATCCCCTGACAAGACAGTGGAGGGGGGACAGGCTCTTGCTGTCTGCAGGGGAGGGTCCCCTCACTCCCCCTCACTGGGTGGGAGAAGGATCCAGGATTGTGTACTGCAGCCCCCAGACTCCTACTGAGTGTTCAGAGCTGTCCTTCAGGAACTCAGCTTCCTCTGCAAGGCCCACCTGGCCTCCCTGGGCTGCATGCAAAGCTCCGTGACAGGGGGAGGGTGCCTCATCCAGGTCAAGATCAGAAGAGTTTGGGCACAAGTTTGACTCATCCTCCAGTCAAACTTGACTATGAGGCCCTCTCATCCACCTGTTGACTCTTCCTACCAATCTCAGCCAACACTGGAGCATCAGAGGATAGTGAATTACTACTGGCCCCTGAGTCCCCCAGTAGGAAAGATTCAGGTGCTACTGGAGAACAAGGGGCTGGGTGTGAGGCCTGTCAAGTTGGGTCCAGTTTTATAGGAACCTTGAAGGAGCACACACGTGGCCTCATCATGACTTCTGTCTGCTGTCAGCACTTCCGTCTTTCTAGGCCCTTCCCGAGGAGATGTGGGAAGGGGCCACTGAGAAAGCCGTGCAGGACAAACGGCGGTGGTAGGGAGCGCTGCTGCAGGCTCAGGAGACCCCACAGGCACAAGGGAGCTCTGAGAGCTGGGAGGGGCTTCACGGCAGCAGGGGAGAGAAATGGGTACAAGGAAACTGGGGTGTCCTGTGGGTTGGAAGCCCCCCAGGCTCCTATGTCTCACCCGGTGCTGCATTTTTGACAGAATTCAGGTGCATCTTCTCCACGGAAAGTGCCAGGTTTGCACTGACACTCAGTGTCCTTGGTGGGGGTGCAGCGATTTTTTTCTTCTTCTCCTAGAGACCAAAGATAAGGTTCTGAGGGTGTGTTTCCCTCATATGTCTCTCACCCCTTCTTCACCACCCAGATCTCCATCCACTCAGTTCAAGAAGTAATTCGGAGGGCTTCCTGGCTGGTCCAGTGGTTAAGAATCTGCCTGTCAAAGCAGGGGACACAGGTTGCATCCCTGTCCAGGGAAGACCCCACATGTTGCGGGGCAGCTAAGCCTGTGAGCCACAGCTACTGCTCCTGTGCTCTAGGGCCTGTGCACCACGATGAGAAGCAGCAAGGAGCAGACCCCTCACCACAACTAGAGAAAGCCCTTGTTCTGCAACAAAGACCCAGAGCAGCCAAAAATAAATGCATTAATCTTTTTTAAGTAATTTTGGGGTCATTTTCTGTGGCAACACACATAGACCATCCATAGAACAGCCACTGTTCACGTGTCACCAACAGAGGCATACAAAAGGGACTGGGCATCATTACGGATTGCATCCAGGTTGGGAAGAAAAAAGTTTTAGATCACAAATGAGGAGCAAGAAGTGGGGTGGGGTGAGGTGTAATCTGAGACGCTGTGGATGGAGAGGAACCCTTGGGTGATGTCCCAACGGGTGATGCCCTGCTGGAGAGGCAGAGGGACCTCAGGTCATGAAGGCTGAGAGAGGCTGAGACCCCAGAGCGAGGGCATGGCGCCCACAGGAGCCTGGCCCAGGATCAGACACATCACACAGCTCAAACCCAGCCCTGCCCCACTCCCCAGGCCTTCTGCACTGTTACCATCCAGCCCCTCCATCAAGGGACACGTTATTCCCCTCTTTCCAGCTGATGTCTGAAGGACTTCCCTACCAGCTGGCATGCGTCATGAAAATAACTTCTGTTTTCATTTATTTTACTGACCTAAGACAAGCTGAAGACCTAGCTGGCTGGAAATCAGGTTTCTGACTCCTCGTCCCTTTTAAATCCCATCTCATCACCCAGCACCCTAACCGCAGGCACAGGGGACCACAGGTTCTGGACCTGATTTGCAATCATGCAAGGTAGGCAAGAAGGGAGGGTGTTTGAATGATTGTGTAGTCTATCCATCGGCGCACAGGGCACAACCTCCACTGGCTTCTTCCATATAGAATCCTGGGAAGGAAGGGAAAAGCTGGTGAGTAAACCACAACAGGATTCCCTGAGGCTGGCAGTGTGGCTGGGGAGGCCTCTTTTGCCATCTGTGGAATCCACAAGGGGAACTCTCCTCAACCGGGCTTTCATCTTTTGATTCTTCATCTAACACATACCCTAGACATACCCTAGACCAGTACTGCCAACAGAAATATATTACAAGCCACACATCCAAGTCACATTCACAGCTGGCACATTAAACAGTGAAAAGAAAGGTCAGGGGCTTTCCTGGTGGCTCAGAGGGAAAGAATCTGCCTGCCTATGCAGAATACATGGGTTCGATCCCTGGTCTGGGAAGATCCCACATGCTGCGGAGCAGCTGAGCCCGGGTGTCACAAATCCTGAGCCTGTGCTCTGCAGCTCGGAGCCACAACTACCGAGCACACCTGCTGCGACTCCTGAAGCCCATGCGCCCGAGAGCCTCTGCTCGGGAACAAGAGAAGCCTCCCCAGGGAGAAGCTCAAGCACCGCAACTGGAGAGGAGGCCACACTCTCCACAACTAGAGAGAGCCCATGCAGCAGCAAAGCCTCAGCACAAAATAAACGCATAGACATGGAGACAGGGTTGGAGACCAGTCTTAGAATCTACCTGGTAGACATAACTTCTGTTGGAGGCTCCCTTCCAGTGGGGCTGATGACTGCTG
>NW_017216361.1:0-13236 GCF_001704415.2 Capra hircus
AGAATAGAAAGCCCAGAGATAAATCCGCACATATGGACACCTTATCTTTGACAAAGGAGGCAAGAATATACAATGGAGTAAAGACAATCTCTTTAACAAGTGGTGCTGGGAAACCTGGTTAACCACTTGAAAAAGAAGGAACTAGATCACTTTCTAACACCGCTCACAAAAATAAACTCAAAATGGATTAAAGATCTAAATGTAAGACCAGAAACTATAAAACTCCTAGAGGAGAACATAGGCAAAAACACTCTCCGACATAAACCACAGCAGGATCCTCTATGATCACCTCCCAGAATTCTGGAAATAAAAGCAAAAATAAACAAATGGGAATCGAAATAAATTAAAAGCTTCTGCACAAAAAAGGAAAATATAAACAAGGTGAAAGACAGCCTTCTGAATGGAGAAAATAATAGCAAATGAAGCAACTCACAAACAACTAATCTCAAAAATATACAAGCAACTTATGCAGCTCAATTCCAGAAAAATAAACGACACAATCAAAAAATGGCCAAAAATCTAAATATACATTTCTCCAAAGAAGACATACAGATGGCTAACAAACAAAATGAAAAGATGCTCAACATCACTCATTATTAGAGAAATGCAAATCAAAACCACAATGAGGTACCACTTCACACCAGTCAGAATGGCTGTGATCCAAAAATCTGCAAGCAAAATGCTGGAGAGGGTGTGGAGAAAAGGGAACCCTCCTACACTGTTGGTGGGAATGCACACTAGTACAGCCACTATGGAGAACAGTGTGGAGATTCCTTAAAACAAAATCGCAAATAGAACTACCTTATGACCAGCAATCCCACTGCTGGTATACACACAGAGGAAACCAGAATTGAAAGAGACACATGTACCCAATGTTCATCGCAGCACTGTTTATAATAGCCAGGACATGGAAACAACCTAGATGTCCATCAGCAGATGAATGGATAAGAAAGCTGTGGTACATATACACAATGGAGTATTACTCAGCCATTAAAAAGAATTCATTTGAACAGTTTGATGAGATGGATGAAACTGGAGCCGATTACAGAGTGAAGTAAGCCAGAAAGAACAACATCAATACAGTATACTAACACATATATATGGAATTTAGAAAGATGGCAATGACGACCCTGTATGCAAGACAGCAAAAAACACAGATGTGTTATAACGGACTTTTTAGACTCAGAGGGAGAGGGAGAGGGGGGATGATTTGGGAGAATGGCATTGTAACATGTATACTATCACGTAAGAATCAAATCGCCAGTCTATGTCCGACGCAGGATACAGCATGCTTGGGGCTGGTGTTGGTATGACCCAGAGAGATGCTATGGGGAGGAGGTGGGAGGGGGTTCGTGTTTGGAATGCATATAAATTAAGAGTTTAAAATTAAAAAAAAAAAATTCAATGGAAAAAAATAATAAAAAATACTTTTTGTAAAAAAAGAAAAAAATAATAAAATACTTTTGACACAGTAAAAAAAATAGATACATGTGTTTTTATTTTGAAAGGTAATAATAGTTAATAGAAATAAAAGTTCAGGGTGTTAAAAAGGACTAACATTGTTAAAAGTTAAGAAACCATATAGAAATAAATCTCAGAATAAAAAAAAAGTTTGCTTTTTGGTGTCAGTACAGTGTCAGATAGTCCCTAGTTGAAGCTTGTACTTGTTGTCAAATCTACTATTGTCCCTCAGTTGAACAGTCTCGGCATTAATTGAAGACTTAGTGTGTTGAGCCTGTGACTTCTGGGTTGGTTTATGTTTCACATTTATATTTTCTTCTTTTGTTTGAAAGCCTCTCCATATTTGGTTTTCAATGTGAAACGTGGGTGTGGTAGCTGCTTATTTGAACTCCCTTCTCGGTATTTTGGCAGTGATTTGGAACACTGACAACAAATACCACAGGGATATTTGGGGTGCTTGAGGTGGATTGATCACCTTGGTCTTGCCACTGACAAACATGACATGTCCTTACTGGGTCAAAACTACTCAACCTCCTGGTTGATACATAAGGGCACTGTCACAAGTGGAGTTTATGTTTCACACACTTCCCAGCCAGTCAGGCACTTAGGGGCTGGAGAAGAGTACTGACCATAATTGGCTCTGTGCTTTGTGCTTTGTGCTCTTCACAAGCCCAAAATGTCAGGTGGCTGGTTGGAGGGCAAGGCACAGTCTCAGGTAGGCCATACCTCTTATACAACTCTCTGGCCTCAACCACACAGTTTACTCCCTGTGTCAGAGTGCACAGTCTCAGGTGTGCCATGTGTCTCCTCATGGTAGCTGACCCCAGGCTGATCTTGGCCTATATGAACTGTCCATGAACCCAGGTATTCATCATTAGCAAATGTCAACAAGCTTAGACTTGGTAGGGATGTCTCTGGGACCAAGATACCAGGAACCTGTTTCCTTCTGCCTCTGGCAGTCATACACATTCCTCTCTACCTCCGTGGGTAAATGGAAAGGGTCTTAAATGGAAGCTGGCTTGGTCTCCTTTGTTATTTTTTAGTGCACAGTCTTCTGTTCTGTGACTGTGCCATGGTTCACTATGTGGCCTTAGAGCCTTCTTTTAGGAAAGATCCTTTCTAAAATGGCTGTCTCTAGTGTTCCCATGGTTTATGTTTCTTTGTCATCTTAGCTCCATCAGATTGTCCTCAGGGCACTAAATCCTGGTTCTAACCATAGTCTGTTTAATATATCACAGGACTCCCTCCCAGGCCTCATGTATGACAGTGGACAAAAGCATCTGAGCCACTGCTTGGCTAGTAATTGCATTTATTGATTGGCATAATCTGTTTTTGTTCTTTTTCCCCTCATTCTTACCCCCCTACCCCTGCCACTGACACCTATGAGAGAGGG
Source organism: Capra hircus (assembly GCF_001704415.2). Lineage (NCBI taxonomy): Eukaryota > Metazoa > Chordata > Mammalia > Artiodactyla > Bovidae > Capra > Capra hircus. Next base: position 2,855 of record NW_017216361.1, read on the forward strand.
TTTCCTATCTTGTGTTAATTTTCCTCCTTTATGACTCCCTCTCCTGTGGGATTGAGATTCCCCCTCCCCCCCCCAAAAAAAAACAAAAAACAAAAACACTTTTCTTCCCTTATGTCTCTTATTTTGTCTTACATCCTTTTTAAGAGATGTATTTTCCTTTCTTGGTTTCTAGAGTCCATTAATATCATTCAAATTGATTTCTGGAACGTGTTCCATGTGTAGTCGATCCTTTGATGGATTTGTGTGGGAGAAAGTTGACTGTACCTCCTTTTCCTCTAACATTATGAGACCCCACCACGATCCTGGAAGATCCATTTTATTAACTGAAGTCTTGTTGTTGTTCAGTCACAAAGCCATATCTGACTCTCCATGACCCCTTGGACTGCAGCACACAAGCCCTGTCTGTCCTTCTCCATCACTTAGGGTCTACCTGAAATCATAGCCATTGAATAGGTGAAGCTATATACTTTTTTCCTTAAGTGAATTCCATTGCTTCCACGAGCTTTGGCTTGTTTTTAGTTATACTTTCTAAGTCCCACTTGACTTCTCATTCCAGGATGTTTTGCTGTAGGTGAGAGATGATCACACCATCATATTAAGGCCATGAAGATGTTGTGTGCATAATTCATCTGTGTATTCCCACCACCTCTCTTAATAGCTTCTGCTTCTGTTAAGTCTGTGCAATTCCTCTCCTATATTGTGCCCCTGTTTGCATGACATTTTCCCTTGGTATCCCCGATTTTCTTGAAGAGATGTGCAGGCTTTCCCATTCTATTTATTTCCTTTTTTTTTTTTTTTTTTCCTCGCAGTGATAAATGAGGAAGGTTTTATCTCTCCTTTTTATTCGTTGGGATTCTTCATTCAAATGTGTATAGTTTTCCTTTCTCCCTTTATGTTTAGCTTCTCTCCTCTTCTCTGCTCTTTGTAAGGCCTCATCACTTTGCCATTTTGCTTTTTTTTTTTTTTGTTCATGGAGAATGTCTTGACCACTACTTCCTGTACAATATCATAAGCCTCCACCCATTGGTCTTCAGGCACTCAGTCTATCAGATAGAATCTTCTGAATGTATTTATCACTTCCACTGTATAATCATAAGGGTTTAGATTTGACATGTGTAAAATATATTAATGCACTATTTCAACTAGAGAAATCTTCACCCAAACTTTCATCGAAGAAATACAGAGAACTCTATTTGTTATATGGGAAATACATGAAAGATAGCTGTTCGATGCTTGACAGTTTAGCTCAAATCTTAATTTCTGAATCCTTGAAAATTCTCTATTTCATGCATACAAATCTGGAAAATTTTCATATGTGAGTAGCTGAGGTTTCATATTTCACATGAGAACATTTCTTCCCAAGATTTTCAAATGTGAAATACACAGAATTCCACATCTCATAACAGAAGACCTTCATTCAAACTTTCTTGATGGAAATGTAAAATACTCCATGGCTCAAGCATGAAAATCTGTGGGCAAATTCAATATTGCTTGTAGGAGAATTAATGAAAAATTTTCAAATTTAAACAGATGCTATACAGTATTTCATGAAGGAAAGACAGCAAAAAGATTTTCAAATGGGCAATTTGAAAAAAATCCATATTTCAGGTGAGAAAACCTGTAGCCATGTTTTGATATATGAAATAAATATTTTCATATTTCCTATCAATGAATCTGTATCCAGATTTTCATAACTCTAACGTGAAAAATTCCACATTATATGCAGAAAATTTTGTGCCCATACATTCTTGTGAGATGGACAGAGAATTCCATATTTCAAGCTGGAAAATCGGTCCCTAGATTTGTATATGTGAATAATAGAGAATTTTGTATTTCACATTCTGAAATCTGCATCTAGGTTTTCATATGTGAAACTGAGAATTTCATCTTTTACGTAGGATTATCTCATTTCAGATGTCTGTACTCGAAACAGATAATACCTTCATCAAGAGGCACATTAGTTCCTACTTTTCTTCTGTCGTTTGGGTATTGTTATTTGGAAAACTAAGATTATTCATATAGCCCACATAAATTTTGTTTTTAGCTTGTGCTTCATCTAGGATTTTATTTCATCATGATGTTCTCTGCACAGAAGTTAAATAGACAGGGAAACAAGATATAGCTTTGACTTATACCTTTTTCAATTTTGAACTGCTCAACTGTCCCAGGTTCAATTCTAACTGTTGCATCTTTACTAGCATACATGTTTCTCAGGAGACAAGTGAGGAATTCTAGTATTCTTATTTCTAAGAATTTTCCAAAATTATTATTTACTTTTATTTATTTATTTATTTATCATTAGTGTGTGATTCACAGTGTCCAAGACATTAGCAGAGATAATTAAGCAGATATAGATGATTCTATGGTATCCCTTTCCTTTTTCTATGAAACAGACATCAGTTCATATGCAACTCTTATGACTAAATCACTAAATACATATTACTGTGTTTGTTGTTTGTTTATTTTATTTTTAAGTCATTGCTGCTGTTCTTTTCTCTCTTTATCAAGTAGTCAAGTACCAACTGGTAATTTCCTATGAACTTGCCATCTAATTCTACAAGAATTAAATCATGCCCAAGGCAGTCTCTGAACTTTGACACCCACTGAATGGAGTTAAAACACGAGATCCAAAATCAGACATGTGTACTCTGGGAAAATGTCAGGAATGTTCAAAAAATAGCTAGATATATTCAAGTGCTGACTTTTTTGAGCCCAATCATGTTATTACATTTTATATGGAAAGTTATGCATTTCTTCATGCTGATGACAATTCCTCATTAAGAGACATTTCCAAAGAGGAAAGAAAAGCAATAACAACAAAATGTGCTTAATTGCATGTTGGAAGTGAAAATAGTATCAGTTATGCATGTATATATGTAACCTCTTACCAAACAGATTAATTCATCTCAACTAATGTTTTTGTTTTACTATCAAGGAAAAAAGAATAATCGAGCTTGCCAGGCAATCCTGAGAAGTTTCAAGAAGGCTGAAATGTAGGAGGATATGAAATGCACCTCTCTCAATGAATGGATCACAAATAATACTTCTACATGGACAACAGTTCTTCAAGAGCATCAGATAAATACTAGGAGAAGACCCTGGACACCACAATGTCCCATATGGGTTTCAGAGATATCTGGGTAGAAAAGAATTAAGATGGGAGAAGGAGGATAAGAGGAAGCAAGACAAAACCCGTGCCTTGTGGTGGGAGATGCAGAAGCAGGGAAGAGATTTCTAGAATGAGGCAAGCCCCTTCACTAAAGGGCAAATTACTTTGGACTACAAGGAAGCAAGGTAAAACAGCTGATGAAATATAATTTGTATAAAGTAAGATTCACACAGACAATGTGTGTTGTTGCCCTAATCTGGCCCAAACTGCAATGCAGCTTAACCAGTGTGCATGGGGTCTGGAAAGCTGGACACTGGTTTAGAGAGCCATTCCTGGGACAGGACTGTTGTTGGTTATGTGGAGATGGCCTGGTGGGGCACGTACGAGTAGTTGTGTAGCAGAAAATGCCTTTTGAGCATTCTCCAAACTATGAAAGAGGCAGGACCTTACTGCTGTGTCATGCTCAGGAGGTAAAGATATCTCTGTAGCCACTCCTCTTCCTGCCTGTTAACACCTACTGCAAGGCAATAGAGAAAGACCAGCAGAAGTACCACTCATGCTCCTGAAAACACTGGCTAGACAAGGAATCCCATTAAGGCCAAATCTCTTCTGCCCATGGCTGATGGCTCCTATTCCATAATTGGCACCACCAGGGTTCCAGCTACTCCAAACAGTTCTACCTCATCCTGTCGCTCACCAAGGCAGAACCCCTTGTTCCACAAGTTTCTCAGGGCAGACTTCTTGTGGTGACTACATGTGAGGAAGGAAAAAAAAATTACACCTGAGACCTAGGGACGAGTCATTATGGAAGACGACTGAAAATCTAACCATGCTGCAGATTAAATATACACAATTAATGACACAGACCCGTGTATCCATAGAATACATCAAAAGATGAGAAGAGGCCAAATGAAAGAAAATGCCCAGGCTCAGGCAGCTGTTAGAATCCACAGGAATTACAGGACTTTGGAGTCTGAGCTGTCCTTAGTTCCAGAGTCCAGTTATCTCCATTTTGGAAAGCTTCTCAAAGAGGTGTAGTTGTCCTCTGGCTCCTACTGGGGACTAAAACACTGGCAGATGAGACACTAGGAAAGTATGTTTTATTCTGTTGTTGCATTGAAGTTATTTAGTTGTCGGTGCACTATTTTTCTCTGTTCTTTGTTACTATATATTGATTAGGCCTTTTAAGATTATTTCAACCTATATTTTTATTTTTTGTATAACTATTTCTACTTTTTTTGTTTGTTTGTTTGTTTCCTATTTTCTATGCCTTTTGTTGCTGTTGTGTGGCTTCATTTTTTTTTAAAGGGTACGCATTTCAATATTAACTGGGATTTTCGTGTTATTCTGTGGGAGCTGCATCTGATCTTCTTTTCAGAATTGTATTCTTTATTCTTCAGTGGACCCTCTGCTATGATGTTGGTTTTTACCTTGAGATTTACTTCATTGCTTTCCTTTATTAAAGCCGTTGTCCTCTGTGTAATGTTTATTGTTTGTGGTACTTTTGATTATATTTTGCCATTTATCTTGCTACTCTTTTAATCTCAATCTCTTACTATATCATCTCTTACTGTGGCTGTCTGAGCATAAGTTGGGCCTGATCTTTTCAGGTGTCAGCACTGAGACAAGAGTCATGGGACACCAGAGAGCTCCAGTCTACAGTGATATTGACGGGTAACATTCTCCATGAAGCCCTCCAACTTAATCTGTGATGCACTACACCCAACTGCCTGCCACAACCCGAGGACTGATGCCTCACACCACACAACAAGCAAGACAGAAACATAAACCAGTCATCAGCAGATAGAATGCCTAATGTCTGAATAATCTCATCATTCAGTTCAGTTCAGTCGCTCAGTCATGTCTGACTCTTTGTGACCCCATGAATCGCAGCACACCAGGCCTCCCTGTCCATCTACCGAACTGCCAGGAGTTCACTCAGACTCACATCCATCGAGTCAGTGATGCCATTCAGCCATCTCATCCTCTGTCGTCCCCTTCTCCTCCTGCCCCCAATCCCTCCCAGCATCAGAGTCTTTTCCAATGAAGTCAACTCTTCGCATGAGGTGGCCAAAGTACTGGAGTTTCAGCTTTAGTCATTCATTCCTTCCAAAGAAATCCCAGAGCTGATCTCCTTCAGAATGGACTGGTTGGATCCCCTTGCAAGTCCAAGGGACTCTCAAGAGTCTTCTCCAACGACCACAGTTCAAAAGCATCAATTCTTCGGCTGCTCAGCCTTCTTCACAGTCCAACTCTCACATCCATACATGACCACAGGAAAAACCATAGCCTTGACTAGACGGACCTTAGTCAGCAAAGTAATGTGTCTGCTTTTGAATATACTAACTAGGTAACTTTTCCAGGATGTCTGGCTCTAGATGACTGATAACACCATCATGATTATCTGGATTCGAGAAGATCTTTTTTATACAGTTCTTCTGTGTATTCTTGCCACCTCGTCTTAATATCTTTTGCTTCTGTTAGGTCCATACCATTTCTCTCCTTTAGCGAGCCCATCTTTACATGAAATGTTCCCTTCCGTATCTCTAATTTTCTTAAAGAGATCTCTAAATCTTTCCCATTCTGTTGTTTTCCTCTATTTCTTTGCACTGATCGCTGAAGAAGGCTTTCTTATCTCTTCTTGTTATTCCCTGGTACTCTGCATTCAGATGCTTATATCTTTCCTTTCTCTCTTTTGCTTTAGACCTCTCTTCTTTTCACAGCTATTTGTAAGCCCTCACCAGGACAGCCATTTTGCTTTTTTGCATTTCTTTTCCATGAGGATGGTCTTGATCCCTGTCTTCTGTACAATGTCACGAACATCATTCCATAGTTCATGAGGAACACTATCTATCAGATCTAGGCCCTTAATTCTATTTCTCACTTCCACTGTATAATCATAAGGGATTTTATTAAGGTCATACCTGAATGTTCTAGTGGTTTTCCCTACTTTCTTCAATTTAAGTCTGAATTTGGTAATAAGGAGTTCATGATCTGAGCCCCAGTCAGCTCCCAGTCTTGTTTTTGTTGACTGTATAGAGCTTTCTCCATCTTTGGCTGCAAAGAATATGATCAATCTGATTTTAGGTGTTGACCATCTGGTGATGGTCCATGTGTAGAGTCTTGTCTTTGTGTTGTTGGAAGAGGGTGTTTGCTATGATGAGTGCATTTTCTTGGCCAAACTTAATTAGCCATTTGCCCTGCTTCATTCAGCATTTCAAGGCCAAATTTGTCTGTTACTCCAGGTGTTTCTTGACTTCCTACTTTTGCATTCCAGTCCCTATAATGAAAAGGACATCTTTTTGGGTTGTTAGTTCTAAAAGGTCTAATATGGGGAAACAGTGAGAACAGTGTCAGACTAATCCCATAGACACCTACAAATGACATGAACAAACATGATACCACCATTAGAGAGGGAAGACTCAGCTGCATACTTAAGAACATAGTTGTCAGTCTCTTCCACTCCAAAGCCCACACTGGTCACTCAACTAACTTTACTGACTTGGAGTGGAGACTTGGAAATATATAACCAAGCAGACTGGGAAGAAATGACCATTAACACAGTAAGTAGGGAATTGTGAAGACAGAGAAAATATGTTGTGGGCAAAGGAACGTGGTAAAAGCTCACAACATAATGAAAGAAAAAATGGGTAGGCTCCCTGAGATAGATTCGGAAGTTATGGTAGTAAATGTGATAAAACATTAGAGAAATAGGATAGAGAATAGACGAGAAATATTTCTGAAGGGCCTAGAAAAATGAATAAGTAATAACAAATAATTGCAAATGCAAAAACGGGCATTTGTGTACATAGGCTAATACACACTCTTGTACTGCTGAAGCCAACATAATTTTGGAAACAGTTAATCCTCCAATTTAGAAATGAAGTTTAAAAAGAAATGCGACTATACCTGTGGCCGATTCATGTTGATGGTATGACCAAAACTAATACAATAATTGTAAAGTAATTAACCTCCAGTTTGAAAATAAATAAATTTATATATATATGACATATATATGTCAAAAAAAAAAAAAAAAAAAAAGGAAGAGAAACACAAGCATTCAAAGGTACAAGAGACCTGACAAAGTTAATTGATACTTGTAGGACATTTCACCCAAACACAGCAGAATATACATTTTTCTAAAGTCAAAATCAATTATCACCAGAATAAATCACAAAATAAATATCAAATCAAGCCTTGGCAAATTTAAGATAATGGTAACTGTATCAGTCAATTTTTTATTTTTTTTTAACAAAATGCTATGATTTACATAGCATAGTTTGGGGGCAGCAGCTATCAAAACATGAATCCATTTAGGCTAACAAATACTCCTCTACATGGTCAAGAGATCTCTAATAAAATCAGAGAGAAAAAGAAAAGAAAAATTTTAAAGGCAAATAATATTAAAAACATGATTATTCGAAAATTATAGAGCATGCTAAAGCAGTAAAAGAGTGAAGTTGATAAATCCTAGAAGACTCTTGAGAGTCCCTTGGACTGCTAGGAGATCCAACCAGTCCATTCTGAAGGAGATCAACCCTGGGATTTATTTGGAAGGAATGATGCTGAAGTTGAAACTCCAGTACTTTGGCCACCTCATGAAAAGAGTTAATTCATTGGAAAAGACTCTGATGCTGGGAGGGATTGGGAGCAGGGAGAAGGGGATGACAGAGGATGAGATGGCTGGATAGTATCACAGACTCGATGGACGTGAGTCTGAGGTAACTCCGGGAGTTGGTGATGAACAGGGAGGCCTGGCATGCTGCGATTCATGGGGTCACAAGGAGTTCGGAAACGACTGAGTGACTGAACTGGACTGAACTGAACACATCTCAAAAAGGAAAAGGAATATGTCTAGGCTGTATATTGTCACCCTGCTTGTTGAACTTACATGCAGAGTACATCATGAGAAATGCTGGGCTGGAAGAAGCCCAAGCAGGAATCAAGATTGCTGGGCAAAATATCAATAACCTAAGATATGCAAACCACCCTTATGGCAGAAAATGAAGAGGAAATAAAAAGTCTCTTGTTGAAAGTGAAGGAGGAAAGTGAAAAAGTTCACTTAAAACTCAACATTCAGACAACAAAGATCATGGCTTCTGATCCCACCGCTTCATGGCAAATAGATGGGGAAGAAGTGGAAACAGTGTCAGACTGTATTTTGTTTGGCTCCAAAATCACTGCAGATGATGACTGAAGCCATGAAATTAAAAGACACTTACTCCTCGGAAGTAAAGTTATGACCAATCTAGATAGTATATTGAAAAGCAGAGATATTACTTTGCCAAAAAAGGTCTGTCCAATCTAGGCTATGATTTTACCAGTGGTCATGAATGGATGTGATAGTTGGGCTGTGAAGAAACCTTGAGCTCTGAAGAATTGATGCTTTTGAACTGTGGTTTTAGAGATGACCGTTGAGAGTCCTTTGGACTGTAATGAGATCCATCCAGTCCATCTTAAAGGAGATGAGTCCTGAATGTTCATTGGAAGGACTGATGTTGAAGCTGAAAGTACAATAGTTTGGCCTTCTCATGTGAAGAGTTGACTCATGGGAAAAGACCCTGATGCTGGCAGGGATTGAAGGCAAGAGGAGAAAGAGACGACAGAGGATGAGATGTCGGATCACCTACTCGATGGACATGTGTTTGGTTGAATTCTGGCAGTTGATGTCAGACAGGGAGGCCTGTCATGCTGTGATTCATGGAGTCTCAAACAGTCAGACACGACTGAGTGACTGAACTGAACTGAACTGAATCGGACAACATCACAAGTAATCAACATAACTTTAAATTGAAAGCATTTAGAGAAAGGAAAAAAAAAAAAAAAAAAAAGCAGACAAAATACCCCAAAGTGAATAGAAGGTAAAATGATAAAAATCAGAGCATAAATTAGAGAAAAGAAATGATGAAAAATTAGCCTAAATTAGTATCACTAAAAGGAGTGTCTTAGACAGGATAAACAAAATAGGTGAATCATGGTCCAGACTTATCAACAAAGAGAAAAAGACAAACAGTTAAATCAATCAATTTGACAGGACAACGGATGGCATTTATAACAGATACCACAGAAATAAGAGAGTACAGCAAACCAATTATGTCAATAAAATGGAGAACCTGAAATCCATGGAAAAATGCTCAGAAATTCAACTAAGAAGAAACACAAAATAATAACAGAGCAATTGCAAGCACTAATATTGAAAATGTGCTGAAAATTTTACAGTGGGCAAAATTAAAGCCAGATGCAAATTTTGTAAATTTTGTGAACCAGTCAGAGAACTGCTAACACATGCACTTCTTAAACTCCTCCATAATTCTAAGATTGGAAGGAAAACCCACAAACACATTGTACAAGGTCACAATCACCCTGAATCTAACAAACACTGAAAAAATACAGAAAAAGAAAGTTAGACACCAGTACCACATAGATGAATAGAGGCAAACATCCTTAGCAAAATACGAGCAAAAATATCCACCAATACCTTAGAAGGATTTGAACACCATTATTAAGTGGGGGGTTTATACCATATATGGAAACATTATTCAGTAGCTGCTTATCAATGTACAGTGAAGGAATGAAACAGTAATGATCACCTCAATAGATGCTGAAAGATCTTTGATATAATCCAACAAGTGTTTGTGAAAAAACTCTCCAAAAACTGAACATTCAAAAAAATTACCTCAACTAAGAAAGACACACAAATCAAAACTACAATGATGTATTACCTCACAGTGGGGGTTATACCATATATGGAAACATTATTCAGTAGCTGCCCTATCAATGCACAGTGAAGGAATGAAACAGTATGATCACCTCAATAGATGCTGAAAGATCTTTGATATAATCCAACAAGTGTTTGTAAAAAAACTCTCCAAAAACTGAACATTCAAAAAATTACCTCAACTTAAGAAAGACACACAAACAAAACTACAATGATGTATTACCTCACACCATTAAAAAACCTCCATCATTTAAAAAACAACAAAAAAACAAAAAAACTACAACAAGGAACTGCTCAACTGGTCCAATGGCTAAGATACCATGATCACAAAGCAGAGTTGATCCTTGGTCAGGGAATTAGATTCCACATGCAGTGAATGAGGTTTGTAACAACAAAATAAAGAATAAATATATGTGTGTGTGTGACTGTGTGTGTGTGATTGTGTATGTGTGTGTATTATGTGTGTGTGCATACATACATGTACATATATATATATGATTGAATAAGTGAAGGAAATGGTGTGGAGAAAAGAATCCTCCTGCCCCTTCTTGCACT
>NW_017216362.1:0-13236 GCF_001704415.2 Capra hircus
TTTCTTCCTGACCTGCATACAGGTTTCTCAAGAGACAGGTCAGGTGGTCTGGTATTCCCATCTCTTTCAGAATTTTTCCCAGTTTATTGTGATCCACACAGTCAAAGGCTTTGGCATAGTCAATAAAGCAGAAATAGATTTTTTTTTTCTGGAACTCTCTTGCTTTTTCAATGATCCAGTGGATGTGGCAGTTTGATCTCTGGTTTCTCTGCATTTTAAATCCCTCTTGAACATTTGGAAGTTCACAGTTCACGTGAACTTGGAGAATTTTGAGCATTACTTTACTAGTGTGTGAGATGAGTGCAATTGTGCAGGCAGCTTGAATATTCTTTGTCATTGCCTTTCTTTGGGGTTGGAATGAAAAACTGACCTAATGACTAGATGTTTTCAATTGCCATATGCTGAAAGAACTGGCTGTGCAGTTTTGAAGAAAAAAAAAATCATTTTAACCCATTTTCTCTGAAGTGCAAGGCATATCATGGCCATCCCTGAATCATAAAGTCACCTTTTCTTTATGTAGTCATAGTTTCATGCCTAAATTATAGGCCAACTCGTGCTCAAATGGACTCTGATGTCAGGGGCAGATCAACTAATAAAAAGCTTGGATTGTCCCTCTGGAGGAAAGTGAGATCTTGGTCCCACCAGAAGAATCTGAAGGGTTAAGGGAACTTGCAAGAGTGGGGAAAGCTTAGTCCATCTTACATGTACCAAAATCTTAAATAAGGCTTATTTACTTTAGCCGAAGTAAAAAAACAGATGATGAAAAAACAATTATAAATCAAATGAAAGGTAAAGAAACTCATAGTCTGTTATCAAAAATTGCATTCTCAGAAAACTTTGTGCTCTTAACCTAGAGAGGAGACTAAATTCCATCTGGGTACCAGCTTACCAGAAGACAAACAAACAAACAAACAAATTATCGGTAAGCTTAAAAAAGTATATTCCATATATCTTGAAGTAGCAGTATTTCTGCAAAGGCATCAGTGTGAAACCATAGAGGACATGGTTAAAACCTGATTAAATAGAAATTGACAATGTAATCTGGTCACTGCTGCGACTTGAAATGCTTTAATATGATAACTGGAATTATCACTGACAGCATTTGACCAGGACATATCAGATTTTCACGGATGTCACATAATTTCCAGGATATCTATATTAGGAACTGAAGGATCTTTGAACCTAGGAAAGAAAACAACAGTCTCAAAGGCCCTTGCTGAATCATCTATCAGCAAGGAATGTCTTTGCAAGGATCGCAAAGTGAAGGGAAAATACACCGACCTGCCTCTGCAACTTCGGTCCTCTGAGCAGATCTGGAGGTCTCCCTTTGTATAAGCTAACCTGTTCCTTCCAAATAGAGGTTTGCAACACAAAACAAGTGGCCGCCTATTCTTCCCCGAAGGAGGCTCTCTTTCCCCACATCCTGTGAACTCCCTTTCCCAGCCTCCTGGAAAAGCGCTTCTTGCAGTTCCTTTCAGAAATCCTATGGACGGAGAAGCCTGGTAGGCTGCAGTCCGTGGGGTCGCTGAGGGTCGGACACGACTGAGCGACTGCACTTTCATTTTCACTTTCATGCATTGGAGAAGGCAATGGCAACCCACTTACTGTTCTTGCCTGGAGAATCCCAGGGACGGGGGAGCCTAGCGGGCTACCGTCTATGGCGTCGCACAGAGTCGAACACGACTGAAGCAACTTAGCAGCAGCAGCAGCAGCAGCAGCAGCAGCAGCAGTTCCTTTCTTAGGGGCAGTTATCCCTGAGATTGGGACCTGGAAAGGCAGAGCCACCTCCACACACACGTCTTTTCTGTCCCCTTTCCTCTGGAGGAGAGCTCTAGTGAGCCTAGATCTGTCAGGAAAATTCTTGGCTTTGACGGGATCCCACCCGGTGTGTGAACCTGCATACCTGACCTAGGGGCCACAGGGCACCTGTTTTGCTCGAGTGGGTCCTGGAGGGGTGCAGCATAGCAAGAGCTTAAAAATCCATCCAATTTGTCTTTTTTTTACCTCGGAGAGAACGAGTTTGCTCCACCTCCACCCTTTGGCAGTGTGGAGGGAAGAGGGCACCACCCTCTCCCAAAGGGGACATAGGGCCTACCAGGAGAGAAAGGCCCCTTGAGGAGCTGAGCCCAGGTAGGCAGCCAGTGATGTCAAGCACACTCCCGCTACTTGCTTCTTCATGGGCACTCCCACGATCTGCTAGGAATGTCTTTGCAAGGATCTCAAAGGGAAGGGGAGATACATGGCCCTGTCTCTGGAACTTCAGTCTTCTGAGCAGATCTGGAGGTCTTGAGTTGTATAAGCAAACCTGTTCCTTCCAAATAGAGGCTTGCAAACACACCCCCGGTGGTTGCCTCTTCTTCCCCGAAGAAGTCTTTCTTTCCCCACATGCTGCGAACTCCCTGTCCCAACCTCCCATTCCTTTCTTAGAGGCAGTTATCCCTGAGCTTGGGGCCGTAGGGAGTAGCCCCACACTCACAGGGAAAGGCAAAGACTCCTCCATACATCTCCTCTATCCCCTTTGCTCTGGAGGAGAGCTCTAGTGAGCCTAGGTCTTTCAGGAAAATTCTTGGCTTGGACAGGATCTCACCCTGTTTGTGAACCTGCATACCCAACCAGGGGTCACAGAGCACCTGTTTCAGTAAAGTGGGCCCTGAAAGGGTGCAGCCTAGCAAGAGCTTGAAAATCCATTAAATTGCTGTTTTTGTACCTCTGACAGAGCGAGCTTGGCTCCACCCTTTGGCAGTGAGGAGAAAAGAGGCATGACACCCTCCCCAAGGGGACATGGGGCCTACTTCGAGAGGAAAGGCCCCTTGTGGAGCTGAGGCCAGGAAGGCACACAGCCGTGTCAAACACACTCCCACTGCTTGCTTCTTCAGGGGCACTCCCGCTATCAGCTAGGAATGTCTTTGCAATGATCACAAAGGGAAGGGGAGATACAGGGCCCTGCTTCTGGACCTCCGGTGCTCTGAGCAAATCTCGAGGTCTCCCGTTGTTGGTCAAGGTCAAGGTCAAGTTCAAGGTCAAGTTCATGGTAAAGGTCAAGTTCAAGTTCAGGTTCAAGGTCAAGGTCAAGTGCAAGTTCAAGGTCAAGGTCAAGTTCACGGTCGAGTTCAAGGTCAAGTTCAAGTTCAGTTTCAAGGTCAAGTTCAAGTTCAAAGTCAAGTTGAAGTTCAAGGTCAAGGTCAAATTCAAGGTCAAGGTCAAATTCAAGTTCAAGTTCAAGGTCAAGGTCAAGGTTCAAGGTCAAGGTCAAGTTCAATGTTAAGTTCAAGTTCAAGGTCAAGGTCAAGGTCAAGTTCAAGGTCAAGGTCAAGGTCAAGTTCAAGCTCTTGGTCAAGTTCAAGTTCAAGGTCAAGGTCAAGGACAACGTAAAGTTCAAGTTCAAGGGCAAGGCAAGGCCAAGCCCAAGGCCAAGGCAAGGGCAAGGGCAACGCCAAGGGCAAGGCCAAGGCCCAGGCCAAGGCAAAGGCCAAGGCCACCAAAGCGAAGCCCAAACCCCGTAACGCCTGACAAAAGGCAGAAGCCACTAGGCCCCTGTGCAGAGGAAGCCACTGAAGGCAGCAAGGCCACAGAGCTCCCCGACTCCCATTCCCACAGGAAGATGTGAGGATAAAGGGCCTCATCCCAGCACAGCACCCGCTCCCACCACCCCCAACCCCGGCCCCCGCCCCCCGCAGCACGCCCCCTGAAACAACACTGTCTTCCCAGAAAAGAGAACGGAGAAGCCATGTGTGTGCCAAAGGAGCAAGATGAACGAACGATGCCACGCCCTCCGAATTTGGGCATACCTGACGCCTCAGAACCCCGGGCCTGGCCGATGGGTCCCTGCCGTTCTCGGGCGGGAGGGGGGTCGACACGTTGGCCAAGAGCCCTTGCCCAGGCCACCCGCAAATCCCCTGAGATGTGATCCGACCACAGGGACCGAGGGCAAACGTACCGCTTGAGGTGCTCGGAGGAGCCGGACGAAGCCATGGTGGGAGAGGCACACGGGCACGCTGCAGACTGCTGGCCGAGTGGGCGGGGACCCTGCAGCTCAGGACTCTGGAGAGCGGGAGGCGTCTCCGCCACCATTGACGTCAATAGGGTTTGGGTGGGTAGATGGAGGGGGCCGCCCCTGGCCTCTTTCCAAGCATAGACCTGGACGGAGTCCCGTGGAGCGAGTGGGCTTTTCCCGGGCACGGCTGTGACCTGGACCGCCAAGATCCCCTTTGGGGTGGGTGGGCAGTTCGGGGGCTTTGGTTTGTGGCCCTCCCTCGCAGCGGGGGGTGGGATCAACCCCGGGTGGATCAATCAGGGGCCCTCAGCAGTGCCAAGAGAGCTCACCGCCCAGGAAACGCCCCTAGGTCCCTTTGAATTGGCCACCAACGCCCCATTTCCCAGCCTGCCTTGCTCTGGGATTTCCCGCCTTTTCACATTCCACAGGTCCCTGGGCCTCGACTGTCCCCCGCTGGCTCCTCCGAGGCATTCCAGGACACCAGACGCTCTCTCCAGCGCCTCCACCTAGATCCCTCGCTGTCCTCACCTCCGTTTCCCCCTGCCCCCTCCCCAACTCCTCCGTGGGCTCTTGGCGTCCTTTCCCTACAGCAGTCCCAGAGTGCCACCCCCGAGGGCTTTGAGTTGCCTGGAGCCCAAGGCTCCGGCCAGAGACCTGAGGGGCCAGCGTCTGGACTGGCAGCTAATGCCATTTGGGGCTTTTCTCACGTGGAGCCTGAGGCCCGCACCTCCGCGGGCAACCCCCCAGCGCGAGTGCCCTGGAGATACCCGCCCAAGGGGACAGTGTACCCCCTACTGTGGGGAAGGAGGTTCCTGTTTTCCCTGCACTGGTTCGACCTTCACTCCGAGGATCGACTCACACCATGGTGGCAAGTGGAATAGCCGTGTGGGAAAGCCTCATGGGAAAGACTCGAGGGAAAGCCACAGATTCCTTGATCCACGAGACGGGAAGCGTGACACTGCTGCTACCGCTCGGGAGGAAAGCGCACGTGCATGACCCCACTCGAGCCGAGGACTGACGCCACTTGGGAGACTCCAGAAGTATGCCAAGATCCATGTCAGCACTGGAGAGGAATCCTCAGGTTCCGGTCCAGACTCCACACAAGGTCTTAGGCCCTGGCATCGATGGGAGAGGAATCCTGAGAGGCCCCCTAGCAACTCGCATGGGGACTGGCCTTTCTTGAGGCAACCAGAGCAGGTCCCTGACGTCCCTGTCGTAACTCGATAGCACCTGCCACGACTCGAGAAAATCCAGGAGGTTCTCCCCTTCAGGCGAGATGAGGCCCATTTCCGCTGAGGCGTCTCGAGGCTAATCACACCTAACCTCTGGAACTTCCAAAGGGTCCTTCACACGCTTGCTGCAACTCAAGGAGTTCCCCGACATACCCGTCTCCACTCGAGAGGAAGCACGAGAGTCCCGCCCACATCCAGAGGAGCCTGGTTTCCACCTAGTAGCTCGAGATGAGGGATTCTTTTCCTGCTTCGTCTGGAAAGAATTCCCGGCTTTCCCGTCGCATCTCAAGAGGAGGCGCTCTCAACAGCAAAGGCGAGAGAAACCCCAGTGTCGTGCCACCATTCCAAGGGACCCCCAGATGTCTCAGTCCATTCCAGAGGATCCTGTTTTCCCTGCACTTCTTCGACTATCACGCCGTGGATCGACTCACACCACGGTGGCACGTGGGAGAGCCCTGTGGGAAAGCCTCGTGGGAAAGCCTCGAGGGAAAGCCACAGATCCCTTGATCCACGCGACGGGAAGCGTGACACTGCTGCTACAGCACGGGAGGAAAGCGCACGTGCATGCCCCCACTCGAGACGAGGACTGACTCCCCTGGGGAGACTCCAGATGCACCCCAAGATGCATGTCAGCCCTGGAGAGGAATCCTCAGGTTCTGGCCCCGACTCCATACAAGGTCTTAGGCCCTGGCATCGACGGGAGAGGAATAGCGACAGGCCCTCTAGCAACTCGCACGGGGACTGGCCTTTCCTGAGGCCACCAGAGCGGGTCCATGAGGTCCCCGTCATAAGTCGAGAGCACCTGCCGCAACTCGGTAAAATCCAGGAGGTTCTCCCCTCCAGGCGAGATGAGGCCCGTTTCCACTCAGGTGTCTCGAGGCTAATCACACGTGACCTCTGGAACTTCCAAAGAGTCTTTCACAGTCATGCTGCAACTCAAGAAGTTCCCCGACATACCCGTCCCCACTCAAGAGGAAGCAGGAGGGTCCCGGCCACATCCAGAGGAGCTCCGTTTCCGGCTCGTAGCTCGAGATGTGGGATCCTTTCCCTGCTTGGTCGGGAAAGAATTCCCGGCATTCCCATCGCATCTCAAGAGGAGGCGCTCTCCAAAGGAAAGGGGAGAGGAACTGCAGGGTCGTGCCACCATTCCAAGACTTCCCCAGATGTCTCAGTCCATTCCACAGGAACCTGTTTTCCCTGCACTGCCTCGGCTTTGACGCCGAGGATCGACTCACACCACCGTGACACGTGGGACAGCCCTGTGGGAAAGCCTCGAGGGAAAGACTCGAGGGAAAGCCACAGATCCCTTGGTCCACGCAAGGGGAAGCGTGACACTGCTGATACAGCATGGGAGGAAAGGGCACGCTCATGCCCCCACTCGAGACGAGGCCTGACTCCCTTTTGGAGACTCCAGAAGTACCCCAAAATCCATGTCAGCACTGGAGAGGAATCCTCAGCTTCCGGCCCCGACTCCACACAAGGTCTTAGGCCCCGGCATCGACGGGAGAGGAATCACGAGAGGCCCCCTAGCAACACGCATGATGACTGGCCTTTCCTGCGGCCGCCAGAGCGGGTCCCTGAAGTCCCCGTCGTAACTCGAGAGCACTTGCTGAAACTCGGGAATATCCAGGAGCCTCTCCATTCCAGGCGACATGAGGCCCATTTCCGCTGAGGCATCTCGAGACTAACCACACCTAACCTCTGGAACTTCCAAAGGGTCCTTCACACCCTTGCTGCAACTCAAGAAGTTCCCCGACATACCCGTTCCTCTTCACATTCGGCCATAATGGTGGTGTCATCTGCATATCTAAGTTGATTGATATTTCTACCGGCAATCTTGATTCCAGCTCATGTATCTTCCATCCCAGCATTTTTCATGATGTACTCTGCATAGACGTTAAATAAACAGGGTGACAATATACAGCCTTGACATACTCCTTTTCCTTTTTGGAACCAGTCTGTTGTTCCATGTGCTGCTCTAACTGTTGCTTCCTGACCTTCATCCAGATTTCTCAAGAGGCAGGTTAGGTGGTCTGGTATTCCCATCTCTTTCAGAATTGTGGCTAAAACAACAGTATAAGGACCTTTCCGATGTCAGGCCAAGGAATTGTGTTTCCAGTCATTGAGCCACACCTGATCACTGAGCACAAATTCATGAATCTGTTCCTCAAGGGGGAATGATATTCTTTTTTATACAAACTTAGTTACCTGATTTATTACCTTACCTAATTGTTCCATCTGCTGTGAAATCCCACCCCCTTACTTGTGGCAAATCTGCTAACACCGGCCTCACTGTGGGAGGGGGTCTCCCATAGAAAATTTCATAAGGACAACAACTATGGGAACGGGCGGTTACCCGTAATATGAGTAAGTCTGCCGGAAGCAAGCCCATCCATGTACAGTCAGTCTCTATGATCCATTTTGAAAGTGTCTCTTCAAGAGTTTGGTTGTTTCTTTCCACCATTCCAGAACACTGGGGCCTATATGCTGTATGTAATTTCCACTGATATTTAGAGCTTCACATACCTGTTAATTAACGCGGCTACAAAGACAGGGCCATTGTCGGATTCTATACTGGTTGGAAACCCAAGTCTGGGAATTATTTCTCAAATCAGCGAGCTACTTCGTTTTCTTTTTCAGATCAGGTAGGGAAGGCCTCTGCCCAACCGGAGAAGGTACCTACTATTCTAGTAAGTCATGATAACAGGTGACTGCCTTTGCTTCCCCGAAGGACACTCGCTTTCCCTGCATCCTGAGAACTCCACGTCTCAGCCAGTTGGAAAAGCGCTTCTTGGAGGTCATTATTCAGGGGCAATTTCCCCTGGAGCCCGGGGCCATAGGGAGCGGCTCCACACTCCCAGGGAAAGGCAGAGCCACAGCCACACATCTGTCCCATCCCCTTTGCTCTGTAGGAGAGCTCTAGTGAGCCTAGGTCTGTCAGGAAAATTCTTGGCTCCTATGGGGACACATTCTATGTGTGAAACTGCATCCAGGACCTAGGGGCCACAGGGCGCCTGTTTCTCTCGGGGGCGGAGGGGTGGGGGGCCTGAAGCAGTGCGGCCCAGCAACAGCTTCCACATCCATCCAATTGCTCTTTTCTTACCTCTGATAGAACTAGCTTTGTTCCAGCCTTTGGCCATTTGGAGGCAAGCGGGCCCCACTTCCTCCCCCAAGGAGGCATGGGACCTACTTTGAGTGGAAAGGCCCCTCACGGAGCTGAACCCAGGAAGGCACCCAGTCATGTCTGACACATTCCTGCATCCTGCTTCTTCATGAGCAATACCGCTATAAGCTAGGAATGTCTTTCCAAGGCTCAGAAAGGACAGGGGAGATGCATGGTGCTGCCTCTGGAATTTCGGTCCTCTGAGCAGACCTGGAGGTCTCCCCTTGAAGGAGCTAACCAGTTTCTTCCAAACACAGGCTTGCAAACACACACTGGGTGGCTGCCTCTTCTTCCCTGAAGGACGATCACTTTCCCCGCATCCTGTGAACTCTGCATCCCAGCCTGCTGGAAAAGCGCTTCTTGGAGGTCATTTTTCAGGGACAATTTTCCCGTAGGGAGGGCCCCATGCTCGCTGGGAAAGGCAGAGTCACATCCACAGTCTGTTCTACCCCTTTTGCCCGGTGGGAGAGCTCTAGTGAGCCTAGGTCTGTCAGGAAAATTCTTGGCTCCTATGGGGACACACCC
Organism: Capra hircus; assembly: GCF_001704415.2. Lineage (NCBI taxonomy): Eukaryota > Metazoa > Chordata > Mammalia > Artiodactyla > Bovidae > Capra > Capra hircus. The sequence continues at coordinate 8,915 of NW_017216362.1, forward strand.
TGTGTGTTAACCTGCATATCGGACCTAGGGGCCACAGGGCGCCTGTTCCTCTCGGGGGGGACCCTGAAGTGGTGCGGCCCAGCAACAGCCTGAAGATCCATCCAATTGCTCTTTTCTTCCTTCTGATAGAGCTAGCTTTGCTTCTCGCTTTGGCATTTCGGAAGCCAGGGGGAGCCCCACCGCTGTTGTCCTGGGGTCTATTGGAGGTACCGGGTCTATTGGACCCCAGCATGGCACCCGACCCCCTCAGACACACTCCCGCAGCCTCCTTCCCCATGGGCAGGACTGTTCTGACCTAGGAATGTGTTCCCAAGGCTCAGAAAATGCAGGGAGACACACGGCCCTGACTCTGGAACTGAGGCCGTTGGAGCAGGCCTGGAGGTCTGACGTCTGAGACGCCAAACACTTGCTGCAAGATACAGGTGTGAAAACACACTCTCTGGGGCTGCCTTTCCTTCCTCCAAGGAAGATAGCTTTTCCAGTCTCCTCCGTGCTGAGTCATACAAGGCTGGAAAGGTCTGGCTTAGAGGGCATTTCTCAGCGGCAATGGCCCCTGAGCCCTGCACCCAGGGAGGGATCCTACCCTCCCAGGGGAAGTCAAAGCAACCTCCAAACAGCTGTTCTCTCATGTTTCCTCTGCAGGAGGGAGCTAGTGAGCCCAGGTCTGTCTGGAACGTTCTTGGATCCTGCGGGGAAATCATCCTGGGAGCCCACCTGGATACCAGTCGTAGGGGCTAAAATTCGCATTTTCCTTCCTTGGAGCCCTAACGCAGTACAGCCTAGCAACTGCTTGAAAATCCATCCTGTTGCTGTTTTCTTCCCTCTGACAGAGCGAGCTTTGCTCCCCATTTTGGATTTCAGAAGCAAGGTGGTGGCCTGCAACTCCTTGCCTGGGGTCCATTGGAGGTGCAAGGTGCCCTCGACCAGGTGACCCCAGCATGACACCTGGCCCCCTCAGACACACTCCCGCATCCTGCCTCCCCATGGGCAGGACTGCTCTCACCTAGGAATGTGTTTGCAAGGCCAGAAAACTGCAGGGAGACACAAGGCCCTGATTCTGGAATTGAGTCTGTTGGAACAGGCCTGCAGGTCTTCTGTCTAACAAGCCAAACACTTGCTGCAAGATACAGGCCTGAAAACACACTCTTGGGCTGCCTTTCCTTCCTCCAAGGAAGAGAGTTTTCTCAGCCTCCTGTGGGCTGAGAGTCACACAGGGCTGAAAAGCACTTGCTGGGAGATTCTTTTTCATTGGCCATGGCCCCTGAGGCCCTGTGCTCAGGGAGGGCTCCCTCCCTCCCAGGGAAAGTCAAAGGAAGCTCCAAACGGCTGTTCAATCATGTTTCTGAGAGAGTCATTGCCAAGGCAGGTTTCTAAGAAGTTCAAGGGTCCCCAAGGAGAGAGGGGTCTGGAATTCTCAAGGAGGAAGAAAGGACAAACTCTTTTCCCCTCTACATTCCTTAGGATTATATAACAATCATGCATCCTTCTTGAGGACGGTCTCTGGAAAAAACCTTCTGGCTAATCCTGTTATCTTAAAATGTCAATTATGGGAGTAGGTCTGGTGAGTCTTTACAACCTCCAGACATTCTTTTGTTCGTTGTCATAACTTATTGGAGAGTATATAACTCCATTACTAACACTAGCAAGGGGGTACGCTTTCTGCCCCTTGTGATGTCTCTGTCAGAAGCTTTCTCTATCTCCTTTATCCTTTAATAAAACTCTATTGCACAAAAGCTCTGAGCAATCAAGCCTCGTCTTGGGCCCTGGATTGAATTCTTCTCCTCCATAAGCCAAGAATCCCAGCATCTTTTCGTGGTTCAGCAACAATATTTCATTTCCTCTGCAGGAGAGAGCTAGTGAGCTTAGGTCTGTCTGGAACATTCTTGGATCCTGTGGGGAAGATATCCTGTGCACACATCTGGATACTGGGCCTAGAGGCCAAAATTCGCATTTCTTTCCCGGGGAGCCCTAACGTGGTGTGACTTAGCAACTGCTTGAAAATCCATCCCATTGCTGTTTTCCTCCTTCTGACAGAGCTAGCTTTGTTCCCTGCTTTGGGATATCTCAACCGAAGGGCCGGTCCATAGCTACTCGCCTGGGGCCAATTGGATGTGCAAGGTGCCCTCGACTAGGTGACCCTAGCATGGCACTCAGCCCGCTCAGACACACTCCCGAGGCTTCTTTCTCATGGGAAGCACTGCTCCAACCGAGGAATGTGTCTGCAATGCTTGGAAAGTGCAGTGAGACACACAGCCCTGACTCTGGAATTGAGGCCCTCAGAGCAAGCCTGCAGCTCTGATGTCTGAGAAGCAAAACACTTGCCTGCAAAGAGAGGCCTGAAAACACACTCTCTGTGGATGACTTTCCTTCCTCTAAGGAAGATAGTTTTCCCAGTCTCCTGCTTCCTGAATGTCACACAGCTGGAATGCGCTTGCTTGGAGGTCGTGATTCAGTGGCAATGACTCCTGAGGCCCTTTGCCCAGGGAGGGCTCCCACACTCACAGGCCAAATCAAAGCAACTTCCAAGTGAGTCAGCTCTTCACATCAAGTGGCCAAAGTATTGGAGTTTCAGGTTCAGTATTAGTCCTTCCAATGTATATTCAGACCTGATTCCTTTAGGATGGAGTGGTTGCGTCTCCTTGTAGTCTAAGCGACCTACAAGCATCTTCTCCAACACCACAGTTCAAAAGCATCCAATTTTCAGCTGTCACTTTCCTTATAGTACATCTTTCATATCCATCCATGACATATGGAAAAACCATAGCCTTGACTGGATGGATCTTTGTTGGCAAAGCAACGTCTCGGCTTTTTAATATGCTGTCGAGTTTGGTCATCACTTTTCTTCCAAGTCATAAATATGTTTTAAGTTCATGGAGGCAGCCATCACCTGCAGTGATTTCCAAGCCCCTCAAAAATAGTCTGCTGCTGTTTCCAATGTTTTCCCATCTATTTGCCATGAAGTGATGAGACTGGATGCAATGATTTTAGTTTTCTGAATGCTGAGCTTTAAGCTAACTTTTTCACTGTCCTCTTTCACTTTCATCAGGAGACTCTTTAGTTCTTCTTCACTTTCTGCCATAAGGGTGGTGTCATCTGCATATCTGAGATTCTTGATATTTCTCCCAGCAATCTGGATTCCAGCGTGTGCTTCCTCCAGCCCAGTGTTTCTCATGATGTACTCTGCATATAAGTTAAATAAGCAGGGTGACAATATACAGCCTTGACATATTCCTTTTCCTATTTAGAACCAGTCTGTTGTTCCATGTCCAGTTCGAACTGTTTCTTCCTGACCTGCATACAGGTTTCTCAAGAGACAGGTCAGGTGGTCTGGTATTCCCATCTCTTCAGAATTTTTCCCAGTTTATTGTGATCCACACAGTCAAAGGCTTTGGCATAGCCAATAAAGCAGAAATAGATTTTTTTTTTCTGGAACTCTCTTGCTTTTTCAATGATCCAGTGGATGTGGGCAGTTTGATCTCTGGTTTCTCTGCATTTTTAAATCCCTCTTGAACATTTGGAAGTTCACAGTTCACGTGACTTGGAGAATTTTGAGCATTACTTTACTAGTGTGTGAGATGAGTGCAATTGTGCAGCAGCTTGAATATTCTTTGTCATTGCCTTTCTTTGGGATTGGAATGAAAACTGACCTAATGACTAGATGTTTTCAATTGCATATGCTGAAAGAACTGGCTGTGCAGTTTTGAAGAAAAAAAATCATTTTAACCCATTTTCTCTGAAGTGCAAGGCATATCATGGCCATCCCTGAATCATAAAGTCACCTTTTCTTTATGTAGTCATAGTTTCATGCCTAAATTATAGGCCAACTCGTGCTCAAATGGACTCTGATGTCAGGGGCAGATCAACTAATAAAAAGCTTGGATTGTCCCTCTGGAGGAAAGTGAGATCTTGGTGTCCCACCAGAAGAATCTGAAGGGTTAAGGAACTTGCAAGAGTGGGGAAAGCTTAGTCCATCTTACATGTACCAAAATCTTAAATAAGGCTTATTTACTTTACCGAAGTAAAAAAACAGATGATGAAAACAATTATAAATCAATGAAAGGTAAAGAAACTCATAGTCTGTTATCAAAATTGCATTCTCAGAAAACTTTGTTGCTCTTAACCTAGAGAGGAGACTAAATTCCATCTGGTACCAGCTTACCAGAAGACAAACAAACAAACAAACAAATTATCGGTAAGCTTAAAAAAGTATATTCCATATATCTTGAAGTAGCAGTATTTCTGCAAAGGCATCAGTGTGAAACCATAGAGGACATGGTTAAAACCTGATTAAATAGAAATTGACAATGTAATCTGGTCACTGC